>NC_051309.1:44900205-45200398 GCF_015220235.1 Choloepus didactylus | reverse complement strand
TGCAGCCAATTAATAATTAATCCCCTTTAAACAGCTTTATTATCTCCCCCCAACGACAGGGATTTGTCTGATAACCCCCCGAAGACCAAATGTCAAGTTTAACCAAATAGTTATTGCTTTATCAACCCGAGTCTGCAAATAAATTAATCAAAAGCAAATCTGTCCTTTGTGCGGCTCATTTGCTGGTAATGGATGGATATGAAGATTTGCCGATATTATTGTCTGTCATTCAATCTAACAAAGTGAACATTTATTGCATATATATTAAAAATTATCCCGGAATCGAGTGGCGCCGGGTTGCATTTATTGGAGTCTTCGCAGGGGTGAGGTCCCTTCGGATGCGGACGCGCGGGGAAGGGAGAAAGCGCAGGAGTGCGCGTCCCAAATCTCTTTAAGCCTCTGTGCCGGCCTCTGTCCCCTTACCGCGGCGTCGGCCCCCCCAGCCTTTGCCTGGAGCTGCCGGACGTGCAGGCCACCGCCTGCCTCACCGCCAGGGCCAGCGGAGCATGGGGAGCCGAGTTTCTGTAAAAACAGAAGCCCAGAGCCCCAAGCACTTGCAAGAGGACCGGCCCGAGGAAATTTGGGGGGTGATTAAAGAGGGAGAAACGGGAGGGGGGACAGCTCCTCTTTGTCTGCTCTCGGCTTACATCATTTTCTAATTAGGCATAAAATTGTCTTCATACACTGGAATCGTGGCCTTCATAAACATCGTCATTATGGTTCATAAGGGCGCCATTGTGGGGACGCCGTACCAAAATAGAAAGGGCTGGGGAGGGAGAGGCCTGGAGTCCGGGAGGCTCGGCTTTGTCCTCCCCTGGGAGAAGATGGATGGCCAGTGTCATGCAGATGATGACTTGGGACTATTAAATTGCCAGAAGGGGAATTATCTTTTCCAGCTCCCAATGCTTGTGGAAAATTCTAGAGGCAGGAGATGGAGGGTCCTGGGTGGGAGGGAAAGGCCTAGAGGCTGGGTTAGCTAGGCAGATTGGAGGAGCAGGCTGGATAGTGGCGGTGCCCGAGGCTGAGGTCTCCTCCCCGGGCTTCGGCTGCGCTCTACAAGCAGGGCGCACCTGGTCTCGAGCTGACCTTCCACCCAAACCCCATCGCCAAACTGGGGGACAGGCGGGATCAGAAAACCGAGAGGCGCAGCGAACTCGGAGCGGTTAAGGGCTGTGCCAGGAGGGGGGACAATTGTTCCCATTATTCAGAGCCGAGGCCCGAGCAAGGCTCGGTGGGGGAGTAAGTTGCTAACTGGATGGAGATGGATGGAGCCGCCCCGAGCCCCCGGCGTCGTGTCAGACCCGGGGCAATTACTGTCCCGCCAGGATGGACACCCTGCCGGCCACCCTGACCCCGGAGCGCGGGCCCACTGGCTGCTCGCGCCTGCGCGATTCGCTCGCTTGCCTTTGAAATAACCCTACTTGACATAAACTCCCGTGTGCTTAGCTACATCTGCCTGACCTCCTGAACCCCCGGGAAACCTCTGCTGCATTGAGCGCAATTACATTTGTCTTCAGTACACATTCTAGCCTCCTGCCTTGTCCACTCCTCGTTTGGCTTCCGTGTATCTTGGATTTCGATGGTTGTGGAGACAACCTAATTCGCTTCCTGCTATGCCTTGGGCATGGCTGAGCTGTTTCGGGGATCCCGAGCTTTCCAAGGTGCTCCACAGGCACCCCGCGCCACAGACAGTGGTCCTGCCTCCCAAGTCTCCTCTTCCGGTCCGGCCGTTTCAATAGAGGGAATAGAAGCCCTCAGACGTGCAGCCCCCCTACTGGGTCCCGGGCCGTCTGAGGGCGCGGCTGAGGGCCAGGTCAGGGGGCCAGAGCAGCCTGGAGCCCCGCGTGCGCTCTCGCTGACCTGATGGGGGGAGCGGGTGGGGATAGGGCAGCCCCGGAAGTGCCGGCTGGCGTCGGGAGCTGCGGCTGCCTGGCGCCAAGACTGCAGGGAGCCGAGGGTGGAGAGCTGAGGGGACCGATTCCGAAGATTACGGGGAAAGAGCCTGGTCAGGCCAGTGTCCAGCGTGGATCTCCAGCTGGAGCAAGCCGTGGGATGGCTACAGCCAGCCTTGCTCTCCAAGGCTTGCTCTGGGGGGACAGGGAGGTTCCCGTCGCCTTTATACTGACAGTCATCTCTGGTCTAGTTAGGTCCAGCTGGCTACAAGTCAGAGGCTCAGGTCCGGACCTCAGAAGTTTAGAGATGGGAAAGTTCTTAGAGGGCAATTGGTCACAGTGACATCCAAGTGTGAAGGGACAGCAGGTGTCAACCCCCCCAGCCAGGTCTGCCCTCCTAACCTCCCTGACTTCCCCACTTGCAAGGGAATATGTCAGGGGATGAGGCTGGATCACACCAGGGTAAGGGCTCCTCTTAGCTTAGGTCCTGTGGTCTTGGCTCTCCTTGTTCAAGAGTAGTGGGAAGGGGCCATTGCTGGAACTAGACCTTGGCAGTTGTATTGAAACAAAGCAAACAAAAATCCCCAGTGCCCAAAACTCTGGGGCCAGTTCTACTTATAACACATTTTCTTTCCATTTAAAAAAAGAGAGTATCTTTTAGATGTCTAAATATCTGGAGTACGGTTTTCACACTGCCACTTGTTAATGTCACAGGAGGTAGGCCCAAACCAGTGTCTCTAGTGTCCCTAATCCTGTTCATTCATTTATCATCCATTAGTCATTCTTTAATTAATTCCACAAATACTTATTAAGGAGATAGTTCCACAAGGGATCTAGAAGAAACAGAAGACACTGTATTCCTGGAGTACTCAAGGAACTTGCAGTTCCCCTGGAAGAAAAATCAGGTGTCACAGATACTGAAGGGTTTTGCATCTAGCCTGGTCGTGGAACCACCGGGCTCAGGCTGAGCCTAGATTTACTTCTTCCTTGGGACCTGGGCCAGAAGTTAAATGGTTCTGAGCTTCAGTTTTCTCATCTGTGAAATGAGTATGTTGGACACGTGCTCTGGAAGTCCCCCTAAATTCTCCACCCGCTCCAAAACATCTAAATAATATTCATAACCCAGATATGAATGAACACCAAAATGCCTGTACAGGCTTAAGGAAGATATCAGTTTCTAACCATATCTTTCAACTTTGCATTCCAAATAGCGGTGGCCAAAATCTGTACACAGGAAGGTATGGAACCCACTAGATTACGAATCTGTGACTGACTGTGTAAACTTAGATGAGTTATTTTATCTTTCTGAATTCTCAGTTTCCTTACCTATACAGTGGGGATAACAATGTCTGCCTTATTCATTCTATGAAGTAGTTGTAGGGATCAACTCTGATAATGTATGTTAATGTGTTTTGAAAACTAACAAGCATCTTAGAGATTAAAGAAACAGAGGAAAAGCCAGTGCCCCCCTCTGTAGAAGGCACCTCAATCATGACTTCCTGGAAGACGGATTCCCTCATCCTTTTGGCCCTGCAGGAATTAAAGGATGATAGATCCTGCCAGACTTGGAAGACACTGGATCTTGGGCAGCGGCTGTCCACAGTTGGAACGACTTACCACCTGTTGGGTTGCTGTCAGGATAGGATGTTCTCTCCTTAACTTTCAGCATCTATCTGTGGGTATAAAAGAGAAGGTCTTTTTCACATATAGGTAAAGTCCAGAAAGATCTAGCACATACAGCAGAAATACTTGCTTTGTAAGCTACTCTGAATTTTAAGGGCTCTGCTGATAGAAGTTTCATTGCAAATAAGATATTTTATAGATTGGAAAAAAGTGAGGAAAGTGAGAAATTCTTTTAAAACTTTTGGTCTGATGTCCTCCCTATGAAGAAATATGTCTATGTTCTTAGCAGGGAAAGTAAAACCAAACCTAAACTCTTCTTTTCATGATATTCTCCTTGATAAGAATTCCATTAGCTCACTGAGGACAGGGATGTGAATTTTAAAAGAATGTTCACCTCCTTGCTGAAATGGGAGGAAGAAAATCACAATGGGTTTTCAGAGAAAACTTTGGCTCTTTAAAGAACGCATTTGCCTGTAAGAAGGAAACCTTGGGAACCAGGTGGGGGGTGTGGAGCCCGGAGAAAAGGCAGGCATCCACCTATTTGCTGATGGTCAGAACATTGATAAAGCAGCTAGCAACATATTCATCCAAGGTGGCAACCAGGAGGTTCTGAACTAAGGGAGCTGCCTTTCCTTTCATTCTCTTAACTTTTGTGTTAAATGTTAACAACCTGATGCTATCTATTATGGTGCCATTATCCACAGAATGTTGACTGAACTGGTTCTTTTATCTCCATTATGGGGCTGCCCTCACTTGCAGATTTATGCATTTTTGATATTAAATTCTTTCTCTCATTAAGCCTACGGTCTTGTTGACTTTCACTGACCCCCTGCCCTGGCCCCCAATACTTTCCCATATTTAATATTGAAACATTTTCTCAATTCCCTTTGGCTTTGTTACCACCCATTTGACGGCCGTCCCTAATGGCCTGTGCTGTTTGCTCTGTTCTTGAACTTGGTGGGGTCACACAGTCTTAAACAGTGATGTCCTCCCAACGTCCACCCTTGCTGTCCAGCTAAGTTGCCCTGTGTCACAATATCTGCCCTTTTCTCCACCCCTAACTACCAACTGCTCCTAATCGCTTAAACAAACACCTTCCCTCGTGGTGCCCCAGGCCCCCTGAGTCTTTGGGGTTTTGTTTAGCTGAGCTGCTAATGCTCTGCCTGGCCCACCGGCAGCTTGGCCTCGCTGACCTGAGACATCGCAGCTCTTCTCCTTGGAGCCCCTGCCTTGTCCAGCGCCCCCTGGGCCAAAGGCCAGGGTCCGGGCAGGATTGACCAGCTGCTTCAGGTGGCCACAAAAGACACCAAAAGACTTCAGCCTGGTGCGGGCAAATGAATGTATTCATTTATCTCCCTTCCCCCTTAACCCGCCTCCCCCCTCCCCAAACCCATCTACAAACTCCATCTACTGCCTGGCTTGAAACAAGACAAAGGGGAATTATCAGGAAGGAGGGGAGGGGGTGTGCAGGAGAGAGGCCCATCTCACACCAGAAATCTTAGCTCCCTTCTTGGGGGCTGTCTGTTCAGTTTCACAACACTTGCACGACCAATTTCCAGAATTGAAGCTGCCTGGTGTTTTGATTCTTCCTTTGCCTGTGCATTTGTGCCCTGAAGGTCCTTTCCAAATGGATACTAATTGTGGGGGCTGCACGCTGCTGGCTGCTCCAATGCCCCAGGGCACCGAGGACCTGCTTCTCAAAGCCTTAATTGACAAGGACCTGTCTGTATTTAGGAGCAGCTGGTCCAGAGCGTTGGCACATCAGTGCAATCTTAAGGCAGCATCCCTAGCCCCGAGGAGGATGAGGGTAAATGTGGTTAAAAGGAAGGAAGATTTATAGCCGGCCCCCTTGGGTAATAGGACAGAAGACAGCTCCCAAGATTTTCCCCTACCGGGGGGTTCATTCATCAGCTCCCGGGCTTGGTAACCCGGTAGGAGGCACGCTCCAGCTATTATTACTAACGGGGGAGGGGAGGAGATGAGGCCCGCTTACAACAATTAGGCAGGTGACAATATTCCACTATAATGCATCGCCCCCAAAATTGGACCGAGGTTTCGCTGACGATCACTGCTGTCTCCTGCTTCCGCCGGCCTCGGCGCCGTTTTCTGCGTCTGAGTCTGGCTTTGGGTCCATGGTGGCGCCGCGGGCTGGCTGGGAAGGGAGAGGAGAGTACGTTGGCTGTCCCGCCTGGGAACGGGCCTTTCAGGGGCCACTCGGGCTTCTCGGTAGGGTTTTTTAAAGACCCAAGTGGCCGGAGGTAAGGGCCAGAGCCTAGGCCATTTCTCCTTCCTGAGCCCCGCCAGGCGCTCCCGGCTCCTCGGCTCCCCGCTCCAGGCCGCGAGCGCCTTTCTGAAACCTGCTCACTCCGTAGATACAGCCATTCAGCCGGGTTACAAAGAAGGTTTATTGCTTCAAGAGGAACCCGGTTTTGTTGCTATGTGTGGGAAATACTTTGATGTCCGCCCTGTTCGCACGTGTGAACAGGGATAATGGGTTTGGGGATCTTCATTGAAATTTGAAGTTTTAAAGCAGAAATTCTCTAACTTTTGCCTGTTTTCTCAACTTTTTCTTTTTTTTCTTCTTTTTTTATTCCTTCAGGAACAATGCCAACATTGAAGCCCTCGGCTGGAGTCTGCACAGTTGGAGATCTTTGGTGCCATTTTAGACATCTTTGGATTTCATCAATCAAACTGACTGCAATTTTCCATAAAAACCCTGAATTTGGGTCAGAAAGTGGGCAAAGTAGATAAAGATCATTCGAGCTGTCTTATAAGATGATAAATAGATATCCTTTCAGGCCAACAATGCCAAAGTGCAGTTTTGTGATTCCCTTCCACGGGTTCTGAATGCAGTGAGGCAAAACGATTTATACATGTTTTCCCATGGTTTAGGAGGTGTCTTTACATCCTTGTCAACTGTAGCCTGGCCTTTTCCCCCAATGAGTTGTTAAGTGTGCTGCTTTTGGGTGTTTTTTTTTTTTTTTTTTTTTCTTCCCCTCTCTGATGTGTGTGTGTTTCCCTAAAGACATCTAGAGAAAATTGTTTTTTTTTCCCCCTTTTATTGCTCAAATCAATAGAATACGGGTCTGATCTAGGTAATTCTGTGCAAGTAGACCAGTTTCAAAAGCCCATGTGCTGGTGTAGAAATTCCATTTGCTCTGTGGTTGTTCATGTGGTTATTTTAGACACCATGCTGGGATCTAAACTCATTTTCTTAGCAACAACAACAGCACTCACTGGCAATGTGTCCTTCATATTCTTGAACTTGACGAATGGCCTTTTGTGTAAAGTGAATAAAAGGAAACCCTAAAAGAAATGGCAGAAAATTAACCCAAAGAAAATCAACCCACTACCTACAGAGACCTTCCAAATGTTAGCTGAAATCATTTCTAAGTGAAGAAGAGCATTTTACATTTTTCCTCTTCATTATTTAAAAAACTGAAATCTTCCCACTGTTTATTTAGCATACATTAAATGCCACTTCCTACTCACTGATCTTCGCAGTTTAATTCTTCCCTTCTTTTGAATCTGCTTGACCCTTCCCCTCAAAATGTTTTCATTTTGGTAATCCCTTCATTCAACATTTTCAGTTAACCAGGCATTAAACATGCTGTTGAAGGATTACAGGTTCTTCATGGAGGAACCATGTTCATCTATTTATGAATCAGTCATCTTATCTGTCCTCATGAGCCAGTAGATCTTGGGGGGGCATATACAAGTATGTGGCAAATACATTTATTTTTCTTGATATAAGATTTTTTTCCCAATATCCATCATTGAGCATCATTTCCTTTCTGTACTTTGCTTTCCCATACTCACTACCTGAATACCAAATGTATAAAGTGAAGCACCTATAGAAGGAAGTAAGGCACAGTGGAAGTTAATTACTGATATTAACTTACTGGCTTTATTAGTTTTGAATGAAGCACAAAGCTGTGGCTACAGTTATTTAAGTGCTGTTTATTAGTTAAAATAATTTGCAATTTTGGACACACATTCACCATGTAAGATCTCAAATGGCAATTGGAGACTTAGAAAAAAATCCCACCACTCCTCATTTGTCCTTAATGAATCTCACTGCCAAGTACTAAACATTTTAATTTAATGTATAGACATATGAATGATCCTTTATCTCACTCTCTCAATGACATTTTATTATCAATTTCTCATTTTAAATGGTGAAAAAAATGTATCTAGTAAATGATGTGTTAATTTTAAAAAGTACTTTTTGGAACTCAGAAAGGCCATTGTGAATAGCAAATTTATGAAGGCAAAAACCCCCACAATTATCTCATTTAATATTTTTTCCTAAATGCCCTCTCATTCTCTTTACCTCTAATATTTATTTAAGACATATCCATGGATCCATGAAATCTCTTTAGTAAGTAAGAGAGACAAGGCAGAGGAGTAGAATAGAAAATCTAACAGTTGAAATTTTGTTAGTCACTTCCAGTCAGAACACATCTTAAAAGCATATCTGAAATTATTATATGAATAAATGGAAAGCTAGAATTTTTTATACAACTTCTTTCCAGAACCCATCTACCACATCAAATAAGCACATATAGAATTTTTATTTTAGAATTTTAACATGTTCTATACATTGAAATTCATTTGATTATTGTCATGGTTGATGAGAGCAGAGGCCTTATTCATTAAAAGAAAAATGCCAAACAATTATATGTAGTGCACTATATTCTATAAATAAAGTATAATGCAAAGAACAGATGGTGAGTCATAAAGTTAAAACCTCAGATTTGAAATTAACTTCTGCAAACACATGTATTTGAGTCTGTCATCAGGGATGAAGTAATTTGGGCTTTTGTCAGGGGCTGGTTCTTTTAAGAATCAGAATTGTGGACCAGCAAGTGAATGGCTGGATCATCCAGTTCTTTCCATTTTTAGATGGGAAAGCCGAGCCTGAGCAGGTCAAATGGTGGACACATCCTCCACTAGTGGCAAGAATGCAATGGCAACCATAGCTTTCTCTCCTCCTTCTCCCCAGCCTTTACAAAATCAAGCACTCCTTTCTTCAATTTTCTTTTCCATATCCATAAAAAATAAGAAAAAAGAAAAGAAAGCAAGAAAAGAAAAAAAAAGAAAAAAGAAATCCAAAACACAGCCAGTTCTTACAACACCCTCTTTGCACCTGCAGCATTCCTTTAATAAGCTAAAACCTGCACAAGCCAAAGGAAGCACAAGGTCAGTCAAATCAATGCCAATGGCCCCTTAGGGAAGCTGGACAACAGGATTTCTCCTTTCATGGAATACTTTTGTTCTTGAGACTTATGTGCATACTTTCTTCAGTGCTCCCACTTCTGTTTCCCTACTTGAAATAATATGAAGGAAATGAAAATGCTCCAATAGGGCAAAAGAAAATGAAGGATGTGACTCTATACTGTATATAAAACAAAGATTTAAAAAAAAAAACAACAGCTGAGTATTTGGATAATTTAGGCCCCCAAAGAAAGCTATTGATAGTAAAAGAAGTATTGGGACCCCAATTGCCCAGTCTGCCTGTAGGTAAATCCTGAATTTATTGTATAACTCATTGTATCTTTTACTTCTCTAGATAACTACCACTCACATTCCAAGCAACTCATAAAGAATTCACTTCCTATCCTAATACTATAATATTTTAAATCCATCATTTGACAATTATCAATTATGTTTTTCAAAAATATTTTAAAGCTTATGTTAACATGCACAATAAGCACTAATAACATTCTTCTTATTTTCAATAATGACATTCATTAACTTGCTATCATCACCTCCTCGAAGAGGGTGATTATCCTGGTAGTTATTGTCAAATCTTACAATCTCTAAAAATGATGTGGTTTACTAAGAAATTTGGGGGGGATTTAAAAGGCAATTCAAAGTGAGTAATTTAAAACAAATCTATCTTCTCTTCTCATTTAGCTGTGTAATTCAAGCAAAAGCAAACTAGGTAGGTGTTATGAATTATCTGAGTGGCTTGACCTTCTGGTCCCAGTCTACCATGTACATCATTTTAAAAACTGCTTATTAAAAATGGCACTTTATTGCTTCCTAGAAAGAGTGCAGTACAATTTTACTTAAGAATGTTTTCAAGTTTTAATAAGGATTTAATAGCCTTTGACTTAAAGGCAGCCAGAGCAAAGTTGTTGAATTTAATAGAGGTTAACATATGGGAAGGGTTCTAAAGAGCCATTCACATCCAAACCCCAAAATGGCTTCAATCAGCAGGTATCCGATGTTTATTTAATGAAGAAATGTAGGAGCAGCTGCTGTCTCCCAATTTCAGATGTAGTTATCTTTCATTGCTCTGCAACAAATCAGGAGGAAGAACAGATTTTAGCTGTAATTTGGGTTCATTCCATTAGATATGCAGGACTATCTACACTGGTAGATTCATAAACAAGACCAATGAGGTTGGTTTAAGGAAGAAAATCAAATACCCTAACAACTTGGGGATAGAATCTGTGGGCTGTGTTTTCAGATCTATTGCTTAGTTTCTAACTCATAAAATTTCTCAAGTTTAGATTAAGTCCTAAAGGCCTTTATGAGAATAAATAAAAATCCAATTTGACACCAATTCTTGACTGACCTTGCGGTATTTTTGTATTTGGACACACGGTGCTAATTTTTGTTACCTAGTGCATGGCGGGCATTGCCAACATGAAAATATCCCTCTAACCATGATGCCAAGAAAAATGGAAAATTGGGGCTGAGTTATAACACAGAGTGTGTATGGGCCAATTGCTCTGGGAAAGGCATTCTTACAGCAGTGATATCCAGCTGTGAATGCACTGTTCATTTTACTCTTACATAAAGTAAGATCTCCTAGGGATTTGGGGTGGTGCAAATATTTATTTCCTTGGTACATGTCTGCCTTTTGAACAAATAGGAAGCAGGGGGGACATATGCTGTTCATTCATTAATACATATGTTGGACTGTTAGAAATGAAAAAAGTTGGTATTTGATGACCTTCATAGTCAACTCCCTACTTAAAAGAGCAAGGAGAACCTCTTGTAACTTTGGTGGGAAAGGAGTTAATCCTCAGCCTTACCAACATTTACTTGATATTTTTTTATGAACAGTTCCCAAGTTTGCTAGATGGAATCATTTAAGAAATGGTAGCTCTGAGTCTGCTGTAATGGGGTCTACTGTAATATATATTAAAGTTAATTTAGAGTTATATTTTAAAATCCTCCATTCAGGGCCAATCAAATAATGAGTTCATTTGGAAGTCCTTTTAGAATGCAAGTTTCTTTCTCTCTTTTTTACAGTTTCACAGTGATATATATTTATTAATGTTAATGTGTTTATTGGTGACAGGTCAGGCGTTTGTCTAATTTAGAATCTCAGAGGCCTTAACTATTTCATGCAAATTCGTACTGTGAGGTTGAAATGAAGAAGAAAAAAGGTTACCTAAGCTATTATTACCCACCAGTAGTGAGCGCCAATGACTGAGCATAGATAAAGACCTTTAATTTTGATTAATCGGCAAATGGTCTGTATTACCTGTTACGGCTTTGTTTGCTGGTGAACTGATTGCTATGGCCGAACACATAGCAAATATCAAGAAAGCAGCCATTAAAGTAGTTAAGAGCAAGGACTCTGAGACCAACTGCTAAGGTTCAAATCTGGACTCTCCGGCTTACCAGCTGTGCGATTTTATGCACGTTACTTAACTTCTCTGCTGCTCAATTTCCTCATCGGCTTGTTACCAGTATTAAATAATACGTGTGCTAAAACAGAACAGTACACCCCACTGGTTATAACTCAATCCCTGCCTTCGCTAAAAACCCCTCCTAACAAGTGTCCCCTTCGCTTCCAGGAAGCAGCCACCGCTCGGCCCTGAAGCCCATTCGGCTCCTGACTGTTCCCTGGATTCTGCTCACAATTTAACACCTTGACCTTCCCTAGACCTGGTTGGCGACAGGTCCGCTGGGCTCCAGCCTCCAGCTGGATAGAGTCTGAGCAGGAGCGAGGCTAGGGATCCCGCACCCAGGCGGATGGCAGAGACCCCGAGGGGCACAGAGAGGCCTAGAAGTGGCGGGCGCACTCGGGGTGCATACTAATGAGGAGCGCGGGCAGCGCCCGCCGCCGCGGGCGCAGGAGCCACGCAGGAGCCGCGCCCCGACCGGGGCACGCGGTGCCACTCAGGCCCGCGGGGGGCGCGCGGCTCGCAGCAGCCGCCCTCCCGGGCCTCTCAAAGCCCCTTTCAGCAGCTCTGCGGGCTCCTCACCGGAGGAGTCTGGAGCGACATAAAAGCGCATTATGAAAATTATAATATCAGCCACAGAGCATGTCCACCGAGGCAACTCTGCACCTTTCAGGCATTGAGCCTCGTTCAGCTGGGCCAGGGGGGAAATATCCATTTGAATTCGGCCCCTGAATGGGGGTAGCGGCAGCGGCGACCACAACAGTGCCTCCTTTATCTGTCTGGCCACTTCTCCTGTTTGCTCATTCCCGGGCTGTTGCACCTTGTCTCCTTACGGGCAGGGGTATGAAGCGGGAGGGGCGCAGGGAGGACAAGGGAGCAGAAGTGGGGGCCCCGATTCACAGCCGGGCTGAGACAAGGAACTTTGTCATTCGGGTCCCCATGAGAATGATAAATGAGGCTTTCTAGGACGCAGGGAAATTTTGGTACCGCTGGGCACCGGAGGAGCTGGGCTCAAGGGCTGGGTGAATTTGTTGGAGGCTGGGAGTGGATATGGAGGTCGTGCCCCACTCTCTCGTCCATGTGCCAAGCCGGGGATGCCAGCATAAGGGTGTTTTCCCTTCAGAGTCCAGATTCCAGCGTCTGGAGCTGTGTGAACACCTTTAGGCTCGAAATCGGGGTGCAGGCCACTGGTCTCTGGTCTGGGACCGCACACATCTTGGGACTTCAACACGAGAGCGCACACCCAAGCCCGCGCACCAGAAACCATGCAGAGGTCAGAGTGGGCACCGCGCCCAGGTCTCCTCCCAGCCGGCAGGGCGCGCCATATTAGTGGTCTGATTCCTAGTAGGACTACATCACGCTTGGCTTCCACTCAACGCCTTTGGACTCCTTCGGCTACCCTGATGCAATTCGCACGCAGGGGCCCGGAGGCGGGAATGATCTAAAACAGCAGATGAGTTGCCCCACCATTCAGGTCCCTGTCCATTGTCTTGTTAATAACCTTTCATTGCGGACTGCTCAGGACCATCGTAAAGCTTTTAATATTAAAGCCCAGCACATCAGCCCCCCGCTCCGCGGGCCGGAGCGACCCTGCAGACAGCGCAGGTGTAGCGCTGCAACCTGTCCGGCTCGCCCGGGCGAGGGTGTCCCGGGGTTAGCGCGCTCTGCTAGGGGGTGGGGTAGGCAGGTGGCGCCGGTTTCCAAAACAAGAACCGGAAGAAAAGCAAAAACAACCCCCCCAAATCTCGTCCAAACAAAGTGCGCGCCCCAAGAGTTGTTTAAGTCCAGGGGAGAGAAGAGGTGAGAGCTGGGGGTGGGGAACGAAAGAGTCCGCTTGGGCAGGGACGTGACATTTCCTGTGGTGAAGCCAGCATTGGCTGCTAATAGAGATCTAATTGATGGGTGAAGTCCCATTTCCGCGCGCGCTCTCCTTTATTGCTCCATACAGTCTGTTGCAAAATATAACCTTAATCTGATTTAGCAATTCCTCCAGGATTCGGTGCGAGCTTCCAGCCGAGAAAAAAAATCGTTATTAAAAAAGTTAAACTACAGACTTGGATTCGGTGTGTTGCCTTTTAAAAATCCTGCTCGGGCTCCTGACATTTAGCACTTTCTCTTGCTGTAATCGCCGGGTCTTTTCTGATTATTAATATCCGCATGCTTGGGCATCAGCGCAGTGCTGATGAGTTTGTGGGATATGGAACTGGAGCGGTAGCGCAAGGGCCCCGGGGTGCATGGGCTGCGGGCTGGAGAGGGCGCTCGCTGGGATTCACAAGCCGCCGGCATGGTTTAGGGTTTTGTAATCCCATTCTTACCCTGGGATTTCCGCGGAGGTCGCCTAGGGACATCTGGTCCGGGAGTAGGAGCTTCCTGGTGCAGGTAGTAGCGGGCTGGTGGGAGGGGCCAGAGCTGGGGAGGTGACTTCTCTCTCTTACTTTAGCTTCCCAACAGTTCTTAAAATTAATAGCACATGACTTGGGGTCACGTTCACTGCCATGAAGGTATCTGGCTCATAAAATAGTTGTGTGGGTATAGGAGATCTTTCAGAGACCTTTACTCTGAGTTTTGGTGGCACTGTAAATTTGGCTTTTGTTTTTTTTTTTTTTTTTTTGTCTTGTCATATAAACTGGATGCTGAGGCCATTCTAAGGTTATGACATTTTTCCTCCCTGCCTCTCTCCCATGCTGCTCTCCACATCCTACCCTGCTTCTCTCCTATAAGTTAAATGCATGTTTTCCTCTACGCTTAGTTGTTACCCTTAGTTGGTGCTAACAAACTGATTTTGCCAGAGGGGTAATAGTTCTGGGTTTTTGTGTTTTCTTCTTCCTTCTCTTCTTTTTCCTAATGGGCTGGGGAAGACCGTGTGGGAAGTACAATTGTATCTAAATATCTGATATAATATCGCAGACATTATTACAAACACATAGACACACACACACACTAATACACACCACAAAAACCCACAAACAGTACCCCTTCCTGAACTTCTCTTCGCCATGTCAACAAAGTTGTAAGGGAAACGGGATGGAGTTTAAGGCCACCACTTACTAGGAACATGGTCTTGGTTAAGTTCAATCTCTGTTAGTCTTGGCTTTTTCACTTTTAAAATGATGTTGATAATATGATACCTTCTCTATCAATCTTGAAAGGCTGTTGTGAAGTAAACAATCTGCAAGAAAACTCTTCATAATGTATTCATATATAAAATAAAATAAAATAATCATAATGTAAACCTAAAAATAGAAATCTGAGTCTGGAGTTAGTAGAATAGCAGTTCAGAAATTTGTGGAAGCCTCCCTTCCCTAAATATAGAATTGGGTTTTGCCCAAGTTACCTAGATGGCACTTCAGTGATGCATATGCCCCGGAAGGCCCTAAATTCAATGTTAGGCTTGTTTCCTGACTTCAGGTCCCCAGACTTTTCTACAACCAGCATTTGCATCTATCAGTCTTAAAACACTCCACTTTCTAAAGTTATGACATTTTCTCTCTAATTCCACCAGTAAAAAAAAAAAAAAAAGAATTCTTTAAGAAGTAAGGCTAAAGGAGGGCATGCTTGTCAGTCTGGGATGATCATTTAATTTCCCAAGTTCAGCTTTAAGAAATCTCCTGCAGCAGACTCCTGGCCAGTGAGAAGGGTGAGGCCTGAGCATCTGGTGGTGATGGAAGTCATCTTATGCACCCTCTCGCCTATGTTTGTGCAGCCTTTTTCATCCCTGGCCATATAGAGCAGTGGGAAGGAGTGCGCTGGCATTCCTGGGCCCCACTCCCTCTCCTTAGCGCCCTTGATGGGTTTAATGAGGCGGAACACTGTGAAGGGGATGTGAACTGGTCCAAATGATTGATGAATCCAGGGGCAAAGCCCAGGCTTTTCCAGATAAAGCCCTATACAGCCCGTGATAAAGGCCGGATAGTGGCAGGGCTGGGCTCCCTCAAAAGCTGTGGCCCAAACGCATTGAGAGGAAACAGGGAGGGAAGGTGCTCTGTTGTTACCTAATGAGTTCATGCACTAAGCCACCAGCCGCAGAGAGCAGGGGAGGGCCGCAGAGGAAGTGGGGAGGGTGAAAGGCAAATCTCTGCTCTCTCTTTTACACACACGCGCACACACAGTCAGAGAGACAGGCGAGGGGTGGGGAGAGAGAGAGAGACTACCTCTCCCTCTTCTTCTGGCTTAGTAAGGGCTGACCAGCAGTCGCAGATACCCAGACACTCAGCATGAACTGGGGCATTCCATTCACTGGGGCAGAAAGAGAGACCCAAAGGCCCAAGAATCACCCAAGTCCATGGCTTGGAAGCCTACCTCAATGTCAGGGCACCTTCCAATTCCCCTTCCCATGTGTTAGCAGGCAGTAATTTGAACAAATGAAAGTGAGAGAAAGAGAGGGGGGAAAATCCCCAATCCACTCATGGATTTCAGTGAAAAAAATTCTTTCTACATTATGCTAAGGGAAGTAAGCAAGAACTTAAAGGACAAAAATTATGTTTCCACTTATATGAAATATCTAGAATAAGCAAATTCATAGAGACCAGAAAGTAGATTAGAGGTTCCCAGGGACCAGGGGAGGGGGAATGGGAAGTTATTGCTTAATGGGTACAGAGTTTCTGTTTTGGGTGATAAAAGAACTTTGGTAATGGTTGGTAGTGATGGTAGTACAATATTATAAATGTAATTAATCTCACTGACTTGTACACTTGAAAATGGTTAAAATGGCAAATTTTAATTTAAAAACCTTCTATTTCTCTGCTGTAACAACTAAAATAAAACACAATTCATTGGATTAGGGTAAAAACAAAACCAATTAGTTTTTTTCTAGACATATTATTTTCTAAAGGATGATGTACGGTGGTTCTTGCAGTCAACAAATAAAGAAAATAACAGTCCTTTGGCCAGAAATAATTACAGAATTATATGTGCACAATAGTTGGAGAAGCAGTAGTTCCAAAACCAACACAAATATATTGACAACAGGAGATGCATTCCACTTAAGCTACTTAGACCCACTAAAAAAGAGTGGCAGTTAGAAGAAAATGTTACCTTTTCTCCCTCTTGGGCCTCAGGAGCTGGTGAGCAAACCCATTCTCTCTTTTCTGCAACCCAGTGTCAATTCACAAGCCCTTGTAGGTAAGGAAGGGTTAAAGAACTTTTCCATCCAAGTAATGGTACTTTTGGGTTTTGGTAGGGACATACTTTGGGCACAGTTGTTCATTTATACCATCAATCTGTAAGTTCTAGTCACTAGAACTCATTTTCAACTTCTCTTTCATGGGCTTAGCTATATTTTATTACTCTATGTTTTAAGGACTGTTGATAGTGATGCTGGTGCCCACAAAGATGTGAGAGCCCTATTTATAGACAGGGTGGTAAGAAAAGCCTGCCACTTCTGTTTGAAAGAAAAAGCAAACTTACCTGGACATTAGCCTTCTCCCATATCAAATAGTATTGGCATAATATGAAGAATTTATTCTGTTTATTTTCACTATTTTAACCTGTCAACTGCAGACCATTTCTACTTCTTTTGTTCCTGAACTTTGAAGTTAGAAGGTAAGTTCCTGGAGGATAGACGTCCTGTCTATTGGGTGATTATTTATTATAATACAAGCAAGTTGAACTTAATAAATAAATTCATATGAATTTATCATTTAAAAGAGATGGAAAATTGTGGTTCAACATCTTTAGACAAGGAGAAGTATTTGAAAAATAACTTTTCATCTCTGATTATAAAATAATACATATTACTAAAAGGGATTTTTGAATACATTGTTTAATGATTCTTTAGAAGAAATTTTATGATCAATTTCTTAACAATACATTCATGTCTGTGACTATTCCTTTGAAAACTCTCCTACATTTATTATGTCAAAGTAAGTTCTTTTCTTTCTTCCTTGAGCTCCTAAATATTGGATGCTCACAAAAACTTTTTGGGGAAGAACATGAGCTCAGGCCTTAAAAGTTTAATCTTGAACACGATTAGAGACCTGTTTGAGATTATACAAAACCGTAATCTTTTAAAAACACATTTAACTGAAGTCAGTATCATTCACATAAAATCTTTGTGGCCACATCATTTGCCAAATTGAGTTGTAAAATTGAGACAATTACCCATATAATTTGGCTGAATCGACATTTGACAAATGTGAAACTTTTTTCCTAAAAGTATTTTTACAATGACTACCTATTGTAAAGTATATACTTCTAATTATGCATGGTTTTGAGAGAAAGAAAGAAAGATCTTGGGGTCAAACTAATGTATTCAACTAAATTTATTTTCTTGATTAAATAATTGTTTAGCTCTCACCTTCTCATTGTCTATGAACAAAAGATACCTCTGTGTGTTTTGAAACAAAAAGCTTGCTGTGTGTTTCTGGGCCTTTGATATCAAATAGATCTATCTGGTATTGTTACTCAAGCTAAGGATAGAGCATAACGAGCACCCCCAAAGTTGGCCTAAAGTTCTGATTGAGGTTCCCAGAACCTTTGATGGATTGGGAACTTCCATAGCTGTAATGGAAACCCTGCTGGCAATGGGCTTACAGAGTCCTCCAGACAAAACATGGTTCAATTTTTATGCAATTATTTTCTAATACACTTTGGAAATAGATGCACCTGAAAGGTAGACTTCATTTAGCTGCAATGTAGGAAAAGCCCATCTTGTCTTTTTTTATAATTCCAAGCTTCCTACTGTTTAAATGGATTTTAAGAAACATTTTAAACTAGGTTTATGCAGATGGGCAAATCAGCATTTTTGTACCTTAAACATTAAAAAACAAAATGATTTTAAAATAGGGAGAAAATATGGGGAAAATCCCAGCATTTAAATTAAGTACATAACTGTTTCTATAATGTTTTGTCATAATCATAATAAATATGTTACTTATGAGAAAAAGTTCCTGAAAGTGAGTTTTTAAAAACATAACTCTACCAGACATTGTAAAATATATATCTATTTCCTTTCCTCTCTCTCTTTGTTGTAAGTTTTGTTTTCTTTCTCATTAGAAGAGAAAATAGGTGATCATTACCGCCTCATTTACTTTGTTTTAAGGAAGGCCAAGGGAATGAGTCTAAATTTGCATTTAAATTTTGCAGAGGCTGAATTTTACTTAATTTTCTTTTCATGATATATATTATTTTATTAGCTTGTCCAAGTATCATTACTAAGGTTATATACATATTTGCATAGCTATTCTTTTACACTTACAATTTTTCAGAATTATTTTATTTGCTTAAAAATGCAGACTGAAAAATTTTCCTCTTTCTTCCTCTGAATACTGGCTGGTGTGGAATAAAAATGATGAAACTTTTTATATGTTTAGTCCTCACTGGATCTCTAGGGAAATCTGGAAAGAAATGACAAAATAACTAGCTATGGTGACTGAAAAATTGCATTTGTTCAAGTGCAAGATGGAATTTCATAAACATTAGGATTTACATAACTATATGACTATAGAGTTTCATAGGTAGGAAGTATTGATGTTTGATATTTACATGGCTACAGTTTTAGTACGTTTGATAGTGATGCAGGTGAATTTTGTTTGTATATTTAAATGAGGCTGTGGATAGCTGCATTCATATTATTTTAATTTTTGTTTCTTATACCTTCTATGGTAAAAAACAAATCAACACAAAGAAACTTTAACCCATGGCCTTAACTTAAAAGTCCAAATTCTTCGGACCTCTTAATAAAGCTTTAAGGTCACTAGGTCAAAAACACCAGCAGACATAAAGATTTTTGCTCTTAGTGTCAAATATGTTTATACACATTGTGAATAACAACTTTCTTCCCACTTTTAAAATGTACTCTCAAATTAGTATATAAAAAGAGGTTTGTCATTGTAATGTTAGTAGAGAGAACTTAGATATGCAATTGTTTAACTATATGATTCATTCAAACCCAGAAACTTAATGTTTATATGATTCATTTTCTTTTGCACATATAAAACAAGCCCCATATTTTCAAGGACTATCTTTCTATTTATTACTTTTGATAACAAATGTCACTCACAGACCTGCTTTCAAGTATTCTCAATACACTTTTGTGGGACTTTTTATTATATAATTTCCCCACAGGTCTATTAGAAACAGTATTTACCTTATTTTCTCTGTAAACTATGTTCTTAGTAGATCCTACCCTATGAAAAATGTTTGTTTTACATATTCTCAATCTTTCCTATGATTTTCATTCTGGTTTAGGAATGTGTCTTTAAATAATTTAAACAGTTATTTAAGAAAAAATAATTGCCCACTGGAAGTGAATAAAACACACAACAAAGATTAGCTGGGAAATGTTCAATGTGCCTTTTTGCCTTGCTTTCTTCAGAAGCCACTCCTGTCAGTGGTCAGTCATAATAAAGGAAGAACAAAGTTCCTTGATGTCTACTGAAAAAAAGCTGCCTGCAGTTCCATTCAATTGCTCCGTTGCCCAGGCAGGCCAGCCTCCAGCCAGAAGCCAGCAGGCAAAATTTAACAGCCACGCTTCAAAAATGTTAGGAGCAGCTATCAATGCATCCATAACTCTTAGCCCTCTAGATATGGGGTCATCTTTCAATACTACCCCACTGTCATATACAACATTTGTCTTGTCCCACATTCAACTGATTGTGTCAAACTGTGGAGTGACTATATAATACACATATACAATAGCACAATGAAAGCAATAATCTCCAACCCAGTTTCTTTCTTTATTTGAGTGCTATTACAAAGTTTCCTGCAGTAAGAAGCTGGGGAGGCTGCGACATGTTCCAACACTGCAGTGGATCTTGGAGGAGGGTTGAAGTATAGAATGCAATTGCTTTGGTTTAATCCAGGAATTTAGCTCCTCTATTACTTTGATAACCAATTTTGTTTTCTTCAAATTCTGGTAGCCATTGGTTATATTATATAGAATTTATTTTATTTTTTCCTTAAGAAAATACATTATATTAGTGTTTGTTTATTATAGCTAGAAAAATAATAGGTTATATGAACAGCCATTTAACTCACCTTGAATTTTAAGTGCTACTGATCCTTCAACCAAGTGAATCCTTTTAGAGAAAGTATATCTTGTTCTGTTGGAATCAAATCAGATTTACAAAATCACGGTGAGATATTAAAGGTATACTTGCCTTAGAATTTTTTCAAATTGTTTTATCTGTGCCTAAAAGCTTTCAAGAAAAAGAAAAGTTGACTTTGAAGAATGATTGCATTTTTCTTTTGAATCTACACCTGTCATAAGAACTGAAATGTCAACAAGTCAATAAATAGCATTTAATTATTTAGTCACTGGAAAGGTTGATGAGGTATTTAGATAGCAGCCTGAGTGACTGGATAAAATAATATTGAGAAGTACTGCACTCAATTTAGAGATATTACATAAAGCAGGGATTTATTTTGCTGAACAACAGTAAAAATTTAAAAGCTGTAATACAAGCACTCTTGTAACTAAGATTTGTATGAAGTTTTATCAAGTAGGTAAATATCATCGTTTATTTTTTAGGCCATTATTTCATTTTGTGATTATATTGCAGCATTTTCTGAGCAATGGAACCCAGTTTTGCCATGGTGACATTAAAAGAAAAATGGCAAAAGAATGAGTTTCAGGAGGGCAGTGTTGGTTCCAGCAAATGCTTTGTTCAAGAATATATGCCAGTTATTTGATTAACATGAAAATGAGCATCACAAAAAAAAAAACAAAACTGCACAGGTGTAACAAATAATTTGTAATCCTTATACACCACAGAGCAGAGAAAGAGTCACTAAAAGCAGTGTTCGTCTCCTTTAAAGTATGTTCAAAAGAAAATGAATCTTGTAAATATCCTCACAAAAGTCAATTCTCTTTCAACAGTCAAACAATGCCCTTTGTAACACAGCTGCAAACTACGTGGGGTTTTCAGCCACACTGTAATATTTTTATAGCCCCGCAGTCACCATCCATTCCGTATACACAAACATCCGCGTACCCAGAAAATAATTGTGGATAATTCAATGTTCGGATTCGATAATGGATGCTCAAATAAATATGAGAATTCCAAGCAAATTTGTGCAAATGAAAAAATATTTCCTCTGACATAATGGCATGGTGCAAGGCTGTGTGTAATGAGCTGTAATTTGTCTGGCAGAGCATTTTAAAGGGGTTGATCTATCCACTGGAAGGCCAGCAGCCGCTCTAAGTCTTGCAGCAGTGAGCCGGCCTGCCTCGTCTCAGAGGAAATTACACCACAAGCAGGCCAAATTTCTGACAACTTCCATAAATTATTTCAGATTTTCATATTTCAAATTTCATCTGCATTCATCATGTGAGTTTGACTGGGGAAAAATGTCTAGGAGGAGCTCTGCTAGCATTCAATGCAGCAGCCCCAGGAGCCTGCCCTGGGACGAGATAATTTAATTTCGTTTTGATTAGATTATTCTTGCTGCAGTCTACTGCCAATCTGAAGTATTGTGCCTTCTCTTCTACTTAACCTTCCTGCCCCATGCCTGCTCCAGCCTGCATGCAGCTCTCTGTATTGCAGAATATATTTGAACAATCAAAGTTAGGAGTTATTATTTTGCTTTCCATTGTCCATCCTTATAAAAGCACACATCTTTCACTGGGCTCCCTCTTCCCAGAAATCAGATTACTTCTTTTTTTTAGTTTGTAATATTGTTTACCATTTTCAGTGGAAAGTGCCCTGTAATTTAGGTGGAAAATCTAAAATCATTACTAAATCTCAGGATGATGCAATAGACCATAAATGAGGATCATCTTTAAAACAACTATAATCATCACTAGGCAATGCACAAGAGATTGAAAACAGGTAAATAATGAATACACCCATCCATTAAACTAAAACTCTATTGTAAACTAAAGTTATTTTTCAACCCTTTACTTAATGGTCAATGAAGAAAATCCTCTGTAATCGGTCTTCAAAAGTAGGACATTAGAAATTCAAAATACAAAAACTTGGTAAACATGCTAGAGCATAAACATGATTAACTTATGAAAAATAGTGGCACAATAGCAAAATAATCTGGGGAACAGACTCAATAAGGTCCTTAAGAATTCTCTTAAATTAAATTTGAATACATGAAATGACTATTAACAGTAAATATGGACCATGGTCATTTCACAATGCATAATCAAACAGTTTTTTCTCTTTTTGGAAGATGACTGCATTTATGTGAGATTCAATAACCAAGGTACACAGAAAATGTTTGTCACTTACTAAGCTACAGGCAGGATCATTACAAACATAGATAAATAAACAAAGCTAATGTTCTTCTTTAAGTAATATCTATCACTTCCCCCTTATTGAGTTATTTCTTTAAACAATATAAGTTTTTTTGATGCTATGTGTCTGAACTGAGGACTTTAGTTTCTTTATTGTTCTCCATTTTGATGAAAAAAATTGAATTGGGGTCTGTTTTATTGAATTTTGTTCAGTAAATATACTGAAATCATATTTTTGTTAGAATCTATCAATAAATCCAGTATAAGAAAAGTAATAAGATACAAATATGAACAGGACCTTTGCAAAGGAAATATTACAGAGTGCGCCCAGAAAATATATTAGGGAGTGTGTTTTTTTCCCTTGTGCTGGGAGACAATACAGAAAGAAGGACGTAGAACTGGGCTATTTTTAATACAGATTCTGTGCTTGAAATATAAACAATTCTAACTGCTTTATCACCTGGTTCAATAAAATCATCTTTCCAGCAGTTAAAAAAATACATTAGGAACACACCTAAATTTCTTTTCTACATTAAGACAACTTACTAAAAAGGTATCACACTCTATAAATAATAAAGAATTCTGGAACATGAAAATTTTTTTTGGCCATGTTCTAATAAAGAGTATATAACAGTTCAAATTATTTCTTAAAATCAAGGGTGATAAAATATGTGGCTAAAGCATCTATATTTAAAGTTCCATTATATTTCACCAGTAATACCCTAGGAAAAAAAGGACAAGGGCTTAACAAAATCTAATTTTTTATGAATATATCTTTTGATGCAATAGATGGTGTTTACACCTTCTAGTTTTTTGAGATATTGGGAGTCAAGAGAAAAAAATCGAACATGTTTAATCTTACTTTTTTTTCCCACTTGTGTAACAGACAGTACTGTGGGAAAGGAAATGACATTGAAAATGAAGCTGACTTCAGGCACCTTCATTCTTTGAAGAGTCATAATTTACTTATTAACACCTTGCTGTCTCATATGAATTCACACACTGGGTGTTGGTCATGTGGGGCACTAAAACCTTCTCTGGTGTCCTCACTTTTATATATCTTTGTGGGGACGAGCATCTTAAACCCAGAAAACTTTAATGATATTCCCTATTAGTTTGGGACTTTGTAGAGTTATATATCCACTTGCATATTAGTGGGCAGTTAAATAACTTTCCAGTAAATAAAATGTGAAAAGAAAAAAAAAAATTGTGATTCAGTATTTGTGGCTTGTCTTAAGGTTCTAAAATTTGTTCAAATAAAATTAAATGTGTGCGTTTTTAATGTCCTATCTAACCACTCTTTTGAAAATCTTAGTGATTTAATGGCTGTTTGGCAAGGACAACTGGCAATTAAACATTTTGTACCCAGTATTCAAATTTGGGAATGTCACTTTATTACTTTGATTTTTAATTATGAACTATGTCAGTATCAAGACTTCTACTGAGTATAGTAAAAGAAAAAAAAAAACCTTCTTTCCTGGAAATTGCCATCAATGAAGAGAAAAGTGGCATTCCTAGAAATGTATAATTTGTGATTGAAGCAAGAGGCTCCTGTGGGCTATCATGAAGGTAGCTATAAACGAGGATGGAGACTTGTGGGAGCGTTCATATGACTGGGTGCCTTTGGCAGCAGAGTTTTGACTTCTGATGCAGTGGGAATATTCCTCCCCGGTGCTGTGGAACTCTGGGGCTCTGGTGAAAGCTATTATTGAATGGTATTTGTTATGTTTCTTTCTGAGAAGTAGAGAAGACAGTGATCGTAAGACAAGGGAACCACTGGGAAGCCTTTAACTTTCCCTTCCTCTCTACGTGGACTCTCCCAAGCCACCATGGAGAGGTACTTAGCTTACCAGCTTTCATGAGCCCAAATAGGCGAATGGTAGAATGGCAAACTAGCTTGGCTGCATTCTGAAATTATCCCCCACTCTGACTGCTTTCCTATAGTCAGAGAACTTTTGGTTGGGCCAAATCAGTCAGACTGCTCTCCATGTACTGCGGTGGCAGTGCTGCATTAGAGCTGGGACCAGAAGCCAAATGGACCCAAATATCTCCTCCCAAGGTGGCTCTTCTTAAGTCAAATGGAGGCTTTCTTACCCTTAGGGAGACATGTTTAGACCAGAAAAGTTTTGGATTACTGGTAGAAGATCTAGTTCATTATTTGAAGAGATTATTCCTTAAGGAAATGTGACAACTGGCTTAAAATCCAAATCCATTATGTTTAAACCTCTCATTGAGCAAAGAGACCATAGGGCCCTCTGGCTAGGAGTGAAGGAAGAAGACCCAAAAAATCAACCTTCTTGGATATCACTTTCCTAACCTATAAAATGGGATGACTGGGTTAGATTATATCTTGAGTTATGAAATGAGTTGAAAGTAATTTGAAGAAGATAGTATCAAAGAACAGAAGTTTGTGAATTTTAATTTTATCTTAAAAATACATTTGAACAATTTTGCATTCACGTGTGTGTGGTAGACATAATGGTGGACTTTCAGCCCAAGAGTGTCAGCCAGGACAGCATCATCTGCTAAGTATGTGGCAATGCAAACATAGTGGATAACTGCTGAACCTGTTGACCCCTAAGGCAGCTTCCATATGTAACAGTCAATGGATATGTCAGTTCCTAGACATACCTGTAAATTAGGTAAGTCAATTGTTCTAGTTTGCTAATGCTGCCGGAATGCAAAACACCAGAGATGGATTGGCTTTTATAAAAGGGGGTTTATTTGGTTACACAGCTACAGTCTTAAGGCCATGAAGTGTCCAAGGTAACACATCAGTAATCGGGTACCTTCACTGGAGGATGGCCAGTGGTGTCTGGAAAACCTCTGTTAGTTGGGAAGGCATGTGGCTGATTTGTACAAACTTCAGAGTTCTGGTTTCAAAATGGCTTTCTCCCAGGACGTTCCTCTCTAGGCTGCAGTTCCTCAAAAATGTCACTCTTAGGTGCACTTGGGATATTTGTCCTCTCTCAGCTTCTCCGGAGCAAGAGTCTGCTTTCAACGGCCGTCTTCAAACTGTCTCTCATCTGCAGCTCCTGTGCTTTCTTCAAAGTGTCCCTTTTGGCTGTAGCTCCTCTTCAAAATGTCACTCACAGCTGCACTGAGTTCCTTCTGTTTGTCAGCTCATTTATATGGCTCCACTCATAAGGCCCATCCTGAATGGGTGGGCCAACACCTCCATGGAAATTATCTAATCAGAATTATCACCTACAGTTGGATGGGGTGCATCTCCACAGAAACACTCAAAGAATTACTATCTAATCAACACATTGATACCTCTGCCCACACAAGATTACATCAAAGATAATGGCATTTGGGGAGACATAATACATTCAGACTGGCACATCAGTCTTTGGTATTTCCTTGCTATTTCCCTTCTTGTCATTTCAGATGCCCCTTATCTGCCCCATATTATCTGTGCTTTCTCCTCCGTCTCTTTCCTTAGCCTGCATCTTGGCCTTCCTTATTTCTTCCCTAAAAATGAAATTTACCTCTTCCATGTGGTCTGCTCCAGGCTGTAATGTGCAGTTTTTGTAACCCTGGTAGTGCTTGAGATGATTTTAGATAGTCCCTGGACAAATATTTGAAATGTTAATAGTTAAGCATTTATTTTAAATTATATTAAAAACACAATTTGTACATCAAAATGATGACTTGGGGATATTTTTACTTAGGCCTCTGATAAAGTAGGACTATATGTTTTTTAAAATTGAGTCAATTTAGATAAAATATTGAGTAAAAAATAGTGTAATGATACCACAATATGGAAGAAATCATGAAGGTGGTACATGAAGGACTGAAGTTGGAAAATATTTGGGTAGGTTAATTTTTGCTAAAGAAACAGGAAATCAATTAATGAGCTTCCTTTCCAATCCAAGTAAAGGAAAAGTACAAAATAACAGTGTCCTTACGTGATAGAAACAGAAACCATTTACTATGGAAACCTCAGTGATGATATTCTTTGTGTGATAATTCCAATACTGGTGTTTATTGTTTCTGATAGCTCTTGCTTATGGTATCTTGGTTTCCAGGATGTCCTGTGATTTTTGATCATGAGTTCATATTCTTCAGGTAATACTTGAAAATTTCGTTGAGGTCTGGTTTGAAGGAGGATTTTTTTTTTTTTTTTTCTTTTGCTAGATTCCTTGGGTGAACTACCCATTCAGGAGTACTTTAAACTAAATTCTTGTCTTGAGATTTTCCAGACTTCTGAGGTAACAGAAATTTGGTTTACAGACCCTTGTGAAGGGCAGTTTATGGAAGTTTCAGGGGAGATTTCTCCTCACCTCCCTCTACTCAGTGTCAGGGTTCAAGAAAGGCAGTTTTCTTGCTGTGCTCTTAGAGAATAGTTTTATTTCTAGTTCACCCTTGCCTTGGGCACTTTGTATCTTATCTCCTTAAAGCCATGAAATCCCAAGCCCCAAATCATGTGGACTCAGCAAATGCTACCTGGTGGAAGTTGACTTCAAGACCCTATGTACTTCTGGATTTCTGCTTTCGATTAATTTTTGGCCTCTGAAGTTTCCTTACTTATTTTCCCTTTCATTGATGAATTTTAAAGTTAAAAAATACTTTATAAAATAACTTCCATAAATGATTGGAGGAATGCAAATTGGTACAACCATTTTGGAAAACTGTTTGGCAGTATGTGCTAAATATAAGCATAACTTATGACCCAACAATCCCACTCTTTGGTATACGCCCAATGAAAATGCATATAAAATTCATTCTCCAAAAGTCATTTATAAGAATATTCACATCAGCCCTATTCATAATAGCCTTAGAACAGGAAGCTATACAATTGCCCATCAACAGGAGAATGGCTAAATAAATTGTGGCATATTCACACAATGGAATACTCTGTGGAGAATGGAAATGAACTAACTACAATTACATGCAACAACATGAATGGATTTCACAAGCATAACTAAAGAAGCCAGACATAAAAGAGAACATACTATGTGATTCCATTGATACAAAATCAGCAAACTAATCTATGCTGTTAGAAGTCAGGGTGATTGTGGGTGCTGTTGGGGGACTAGTAACTGGTGGGCATCTGTGGTGCAGATAATGTGCTCTGTTTCTTATTTAGGGTGCTGCTCAGTTTGTGAAAACTCATTGAGATGAACATATATCTACATTTTTATGAATATATATTTTATTTTTCTAAAAAGGAAAAAAATTTTGCACATCATTTTGAATTCTTTCTGGTGGGAAGGGTGGTCAGAGTAAGTGGTTTGACATACTGTAGGAAATGGAATGAGAGTGTATTTGTTTGGCTTGTCATTATATCTCCAGCATCTAGCACAGCACCTGGCCCATGATAAATGCTCAGTAAACATTTGAAGGGGCTGTACACTTGGGATTTAATTTTTTAAACACACAATTGACCAGATTTCTTCATTAAAAAAAAAAAAAAAGCAGGATATAGCTGACGTATTTTTAGAAAGACAGTCTCAATTACTCAAAAAACTGTGAACTGATTACTCTACTTCATTCAGTCTCAGAAGTCTTGGGATAAATGAGAGAGGCTCAGAATTGTTTCTCAATTTAAAAGAGAGCAGAATGCTCCTAGGATCCAGGTATGGGTGAAAAGAATTCTTAAGTAAGTTCTTTTTATTTTGGCTGTTTTGACCTTTGAGATGTCAATTCCTTGAACAAAGAGTATAAGCAATTTCCCTAATGGGAAGAAATGGGAAAAAAAAAAACAAAAAGACAGACTTTAGAAAAGTTCAAATTATATTTAGGACATAAAGGGCATTTTACTTGAGGAAGTTAAAGCTTCTAACTAAAAAATGATATAGTTCTGTAGGGCAACCTCTGCAAGTAGCTGTGTGACCTTGACCAAGCCTTTCATCCTCTGTTTCCCAGTTTTCTGGGAAATAAGAACTAGGCCCCTTTCAAAACTAAGATAGGACCATTACGTAATTTCATCTATTTGATGGAAAAACTAGCTTAAATGATATTAAAAACACAAACTATAAAGCATTAAAAAGGAAAGGTGGTTTTGTGAACTTTAAAACAAAACGCAATATAATTTAGGATAAATTTTGTGTTCCTTAACAGGAGTCTCTTAAAGATGTTTGATTTAGGATTGGATAAAGAAGGTTTGTAATTAGAATTTTAATTAAAAAATTTTTCTTCTTCATTTTGGTATATACCATTGTGGCAGAGACTGCCTAGCTGTCCACTGAGCCTGTTTCCTCTACTTCCTGGCCACAGGGCTTAACTATTATCCAGCCTCCTTTACAGATACTTAGGGGTCGGCATATGAGTTCTTATTGACAAGAGCACAAGTAGAAATTGTATGTGCACCACTTCCAGACTGGCTCACGAACACCTGCCAAAGTGGATTCTCCACTTTTTTTTCTTTATTCAAGAAGTTGTGTGTTTATAGAACAATCATACAAAAACTACAGAATTCCCATATACCACCCTATTATTAACACCTTGCATTGGTGTAGAGCATTTGTAATAATTGATGAAAACATGTTTTTATAATTATACTATTAACTACATGGTTTAACTTAGGGTTTGCTGTTTGTGTACTGTAGTTCCATGGATTTTTTAAAAAAGGTTTTATTCTGTTGCCATATAATCACATTCCCCTTTTAATCACATTCAGATATGTATTTCAGTGCTGTTAATTGCATTCACAATGTTGTGTGACCGTTACCACCATCCATAACCAAAACATTTCCATCATTCTAAATAGGAACCTTGTATATTTTAAGCCTAAACTTCCCATTCTTTATCCCCTCCCCATCCCCTGATAACCTATATTCTAGATTCTGATTTTATGGGTTTGCTTATTCTAATTGTTTCAAATCAGTGAGATCATAAAACATTTGTCTTTTTGTGTCCAGATTACTTCACTCAACAATGATATTTTCATCGTTCATCCATGTTGTCAGTATGAGAAGGACTTCATTTCTTTTTATGGATGGATAATATTCCATTGTATGTGTATACCACATTTTATTTATCCATCCAATGGTTGACGTACACTTGGGTTCCTTCCATTTTTTGGCAATTGAATAAAGCCACTATGAACATTAGTGTGCAAATATCTGTTTGAGTCTCCCTGCTTTCAATTCTTTTGGGTATTTTTCGAGTAGTGGGATTGCCAGATCATATGGCAGTTCTATATTTAGCATTCTGAGGAAGAGCCAAACTGTCTTCCAAAGCAGCTGCACCATTTTACATTGCCACCAGCAACGAATGAGTGTTCCTGTTTCTCCACATCCTCTCCAACACTTGTTGTTTCCCCGTTTTTAAATAGTAGCCATTCTAATGGGTGTGAAATGGTATCCCATTGTGGTTTTGAGTTGCATTTCCCTGTTGGCTAATGTTGAACATCTTTTCATGTGCTTTCTGGCCATTTGTATATCTTCTTGGGAGAGATGTCTATTCAAATCTTATGCCCATGTTTTAATTGGATGGTCTGTATTTTTGTTGTTAAGTTGAAGGATTTCTTTATATATTTTGTATATTAAACCCTTATTGGATATGCAGTTTCCAAGTATTTTTTGCTATTGGGTAGGTTGTTGTTTTACTTGCGTGATAAAATCCTTTGAGGCACAAAAGTTTTAAATTTCCATGAGGTCCCATTTATCTGTTTTTTCTCTTATTGCTTATGCTTTGGGTATAATGTCTAATAAACTGTTGCCTAAAACAAGATGCTTCCCTACATTTTCTTCTAGGAGTTTGATAGCTCTAGCTCTTGTATGTAGGTCTTTGATCTATTTTGAGTTGAATTTTGTATAAGGTGTGAGGGAGGGGAACTCCTCCTTTTTTCTGCAAATGGAGATCCAGTTTCCGCAACACCGTCTGTTGAAGAGACTATTCCTTCCTAATTGAGTAGTCTTTACCCCCTACTCAAAAATCAGTTGGCCATCCTCTGGGCTCTTTCCGCTTCTGTTGCAGCATCTTAACCGTAAAAACCACATGATGAATAGCAGTTAGTCAGGTAAAGGAGGAGGAGCATTCCTGGCAGCAGGAATAGCATGTGCAAAGATCTTGTTGCATTAAAAACCCTAGGACTGGAAGCGGGGCAAGATGGCAGACTGGTGAGCTGTAAGTTTTAGTTACTCCTCCAGGAAAGTAGGTAAAAAGCCAGGAACTGCGTGGACTGGACACCACAGAGCAATCTGTCTTTGGGCATACTTCATACAACACTCATGAAAACGTGGAACTGCTGAGATCAGCGAAATCTGTAAGTTTTTGCGGCCAGGGGACCCGCGCCCCTCCCTGCCAGGCTCAGTCCTGGGGGAGGAGGGGCTGTCAGCTCCGGGAAGGAGAAGGGAGAACTGCAGTGGCTGCTCTTATCGGAAACTCATTCTACTGATTCAAACTCCAACCATAGATAGACTGAGACCAGACACCAGAGACTCTGAGAGCAGCCAGCCCAGCAGAGAGGAGACAGGCATAGAAAAAAAACAACACGAAAAACTCCAAAATAAAAGCAGAGGATTTTTGGAGTTCTGGTGAACACAGAAAGGGGAAGGGTGGAGCTCAGGCCTTGAGGCGCATATGCAAATCCCGAAGCAAAGCTGATCTCTCTGCCCTGTGGACCTTTCCTTAATGGCCCTGGTTGCTTTGTCTATTAGCATTTCAATAACCCATTAGATCTCTGAGGAGGGCCTTTTTTTTTTTTTTTTTTAAATCCTTTTTTCTTTTTCTAAAACAATTACTCTAAGAAGCCCAATACAGAAAGCTTCAAAGAATTGCAATTTGGGCACGTCAAGTCAAGAGCAGAACTAAGAGAGCTCTGAGACAAAAGGCAATAATCCAGTGGCTGAGAAAATTCACTAAACAACACAACTTCCCAAGAAAAGGGGGGTGTCCGCTCACAGCCACCATCCTGGTGGACAGGAAACACTCCTGCCCATCGCCAGCCCCATAGCCCAGAGCTGCCCCAGACAACCCAGTGTGACGGAAGTGCTTCAAATAACAGGCACACACCACAAAACTGGGCGTGGACATTAGCCTTCCCTGCAACCTCAGCTGAATGTCCCAGAGCTGGGAAGGGGGAGCAGTGTGAATTAACAAAGCCCCATTCAGCCATCATTTGAGCAGACTGGGAGCCTCCCTACACAGCCCAGCAGCCCAGAACTGCCCTGGGGGGACGGCACTCACCTGTGACATAGCACAGTCATCCCTCAACAGAGGACCCGGGGTGCACAGCCTGGAAGAGGGGCCCACTTGCAAGTCTCAGGAGCCATACGCCAATACCAAAGACTTGTGGGTCAGTGGCAGAGACAAACTGTGGCAGGACTGAACTGAAGGATTAGACTATTGCAGCAGCTTTAAAACTCTAGGATCATCAGGGAGATTTGATTGTTAGGGCCACCCCCCCTCCCCGACTGCCCAGAAACACGCCCCACATACAGGGCAGGCAACACCAACTACACACGCAAGCTTGGTACACCAATTGGGCCCCACAAGACTCACTCCCCCACTCACCAAAAAGGCTAAGCAGGGAAGAACTGGCTTGTGGAGAACAGGTGGCTCGTGGACGCCACCTGCTGGTTAGTTAGAGAAAGTGTACTCCACGAAGCTGTAGATCTGATAAATTAGAGATAAGGACTTCAATAGGTCTACAAACCCTAAAAGAACCCTATCAAGTTCAGCAAATGCCACGAGGCCAAAAACAACAGAAAATTATAAAGCATATGAAAAAACCAGACGATATGGATAACCCAAGCCCAAGCACCCAAATCAAAAGACCAGAAGAGACACAGCACCTAGAGCAGCTACTCAAAGAACTAAAGATGAACAATGAGACCATAGTACGGGATATGAAGGAAATCAAGAAGACCCTAGAAGAGCATAAAGAAGACATTGCAAGACTAAATAAAAAAATGGATGATCTTATGGAAATTAAAGAAACTGTTGACCAAAATAAAAAGATTCTGGACACTCATAGTACAAGACTAGAGGAAGTGGAACAACGAATCAGTGACCTGGAAGATGACAGAATGGAAAATGAAAGCATAAAAGAAAGAATGGGGAAAAAAATTGAAAAACTCGAAATGGACCTCAGGGATATGATAGATAATATGAAACATCTGAATATAAGACTCATTGGTGTCCCAGAAGGGGAAGAAAAGGGTAAAGGTCTAGGAAGAGTATTCAAAGAAATTGTTGGGGAAAACTTCCCAAATCTTCTAAAGAACATAAATACACAAATCATAAATGCTCAGCGAACTCCAAATAGAATAAATCCAAAAAAACCCACTCCGAGACATATACTGATCACACTGTCAAACATAGAAGAGAAGGAGCAAGTTCTGAAAGCAGCAAGAGAAAAGCAATTCACCACATACAAAGGAAACAGCATAAGACTAAGTAGTGACTACTCAGCAGCCACCATGGAGGCAAGAAGGCAGTGGCACGATATATTTAAAATTCTGAGTGAGAGGAATTTCCAGCCAAGAATACTTTATCCAGCAAAGCTCTCCTTCAAATTTGAGGGAGAGCTTAAATTTTTCACAGACAAACAAATGCTGAGAGAATTTGCTAACAAGAGACCTGCCCTACTGGAGATACTAAAGGGAGCCCTACAGACAGAGAAACAAAGACAGGACAGAGAGACTTGGAGAAAGGTTCAGTACTAAAGAGATTCGGTATGGGTACAATAAAGGATATTAATAGAGAGAGGGAAAAATATGGCAAACATAATCCAAAGGATAAGATGGCCGATTCAAGAAATGCCTTCACGGTTTTAATGTTGAATGTAAATGGATTAAACTCCCCAATTAAAAGATATAGATTCGCAGAATGGATCAAAAAAAATGAACCATCAATATGTTGCATACAAGAGACTCATCTTAGACACAGGGACACAAAGAAACTGAAAGTGAAAGGATGGAAAAAAATATTTCATGCAAGCTACAGCCAAAAGAAAGCAGGTGTAGCAATATTAATCTCAGATAAAATAGACTTCAAATGCCGGGATGTTTTGAGAGACAAAGAAGGCCACTACATACTAATAAAAGGGGCAATTCAGCAAGAAGAAATAACAATCGTAAATGTCTATGCACCCAATCAAGGTGCCACAAAATACATGAGAGAAACACTGGCAAAACTAAAGGAAGCAATTGATGTTTCCACAATAATTGTGGGAGACTTCAACACATCACTCTCTCCTATAGATAGATCAACCAGACAGAAGACCAATAAGGAAATTGAAAACCTAAACAATCTGATAAATGAATTAGATTTAACAGACATCTACAGGACATTACATCCCAAATCACCAGGATACACATACTTTTCTAGTGCTCATGGAACTTTCTCCAGAATAGATCATATGCTGGGACATAAAACAAGCCTCAATAAATTTAAAAAGATTGAAATTATTCAAAGCACATTCTCTGACCACAATGGAATACAATTAGAAGTCAATAACCATCAGAGACTTAGAAAATTCACAAATACCTGGAGGTTAAACAACACACTCCTAAACAATCAGTGGGTTAAAGAAGAAATAGCAAGAGAAATTGCTAAATATATAGAGACGAATGAAAATGAGAACACAACATACCAAAACCTATGGGATGCAGCAAAAGCAGTGCTAAGGGGGAAATTTATAGCACTAAACGCATATATTAAAAAGGAAGAAAGAGCCAAAATCAAAGAACTAATGGATCAACTGAAGAAGCTAGAAAATGAACAGCAAACCAATCCTAAACCAAGTACAAGAAAAGAAATAACAAGGATTAAAGCAGAAATAAATGACATAGAGAACAAAAAAACAATAGAGAGGATAAATATCACCAAAAGTTGGTTCTTTGAGAAGATCAACAAGATTGACAAGCCCCTAGCTAGACTGACAAAATCAAAAAGAGAGAAGACCCATATAAACAAAATAATGAATGAAAAAGGTGACATAACTGCAGATCCTGAAGAAATTAAAAAAAATTATAAGAGGATACTATGAACAACTGTATGGCAACAAACTGGATAATGTAGAGGAAATGGACAATTTCCTGGAAACATATGAACAACCTAGACTGACCAGAGAAGAAATAGAAGACCTCAACCAACCCATCACAAGCAAAGAGATCCAATCAGTCATCAAAAATCTTCCCACAAATAAATGCCCAGGGCCAGATGGCTTCACAGGGGAATTCTACCAAACTTTCCAGAAAGAACTGACACCAATCTTACTCAAACTCTTTCAAAACATTGAAGAAAATGGAACACTACCTAACTCATTTTATGAAGCTAACATCAATCTAATACCAAAACCAGGCAAAGATGCTACAAAAAAGGAAAACTACCGGCCAATCTCCCTAATGAATATAGATGCAAAAATCCTCAACAAAATACTTGCAAATCGAATCCAAAGACACATTAAAAAATCATACACCATGACCAAGTGGGGTTCATTCCAGGCATGCAAGGATGGTTCAACATAAGAAAAACAATCAATGTATTACAACACATTAAAAACTCGAAAGGGAAAAATCAATTGATCATCTCAATAGATGCTGAAAAAGCATTTGACAAAATCCAACATCCCTTTTTGATAAAAACACTTCAAAAGGTAGGAATTGAAGGAAACTTCCTGAACATGATAAAGAGCATATATGAAAAACCCACAGCCAGCATAGTACTCAATGGTGAGAGACTGAAAGCCTTCCCTCTAAGATCAGGAACAAGACAAGGATGCCCGCTGTCACCACTGTTATTCAACATTGTGCTGGAAGTGCTAGCCAGGGCAGTCCGGCAAGACAAAGAAATAAAAGGCATCCAAATTGGAAAAGAAGAAGTAAAACTGTCATTGTTTGCAGATGATATGATCTTATATCTAGAAAACCCTGAGAAATCAACGATACACCTACTAGAGCTAATAAACAAATTTAGCAAAGTAGCGGGATACAAGATTAATGCACATAAGTCAGTAATGTTTCTATATGCTAGAAATGAACAAACTGAAGAGACACTCAAGAAAAAGATACCATTTTCAATAGCAACTAAAAAAATCAAGTACCTAGGAATAAACTTAACCAAAGATGTAAAAGACCTATACAAAGAAAAGTACATAACTCTACTAAAAGAAATAGAAGGGGACCTTAAAAGATGGAAAAATATTCCATGTTCATGGATAGGAAGGCTAAATGTCATTAAGATGTCAATTCTACCCAAACTCATCTACAGATTCAATGCAATCCCAATCAAAATTCCAACAACCTACTTTGCAGACTTGGAAAAGCTAGTTATCAAATTCATTTGGAAAGGGAAGATGCCTCGAATTGCTAAAGACACTCTAAAAAAGAAAAACAAAGTGGGAGGACTTACACTCCCTGACTTTGAAGCTTATTATAAAGCCACAGTTGCCAAAACAGCATGGTACTGGCACAAAGATAGACATATAGATCAATGGAATCGAATTGAGAATTCAGAGATAGACCCTCAGATCTGTGGCCGACTGATCTTTGATAAGGCCCCCAAAGTCACCGAACTGAGCCATAACGGTCTTTTCAACAAATGGGGCTGGGAGAGTTGGATATCCATATCCAAAAGAATGAAAGAGGACCCCTACCTCACCCCCTACACAAAAATTAACTCAAAATGGACCAAAGATCTCAATATAAAAGAAAGTACCATAAAACTCCTAGAAGATAATGTAGGAAAACATCTTCAAGACCTTGTATTAGGAGGCCACTTCCTAGACTTTACACCCAAAGCACAAGCAACAAAAGAGAAAATAGATAAATGGGAACTCCTCAAGCTTAGAAGTTTCTGCACCTCAAAGGAATTTCTCAAAAAGGTAAAGAGGCAGCCAACTCAATGGGAAAAAATTTTTGGAAACCATGTATCTGACAAAAGACTGATATCTTGCATATACAAAGAAATCCTACAACTCAATGACAATAGTACAGACAGCCCAATTATAAAATGGGCAAAAGATATGAAAAGACAGTTCCCTGAAGAGGAAATACAAATGGCCAAGAAACACATGAAAAAATGTTCAGCTTCACTAGCTATTAGAGAGATGCAAATTAAGACCACAATGAGATACCATCTAACACCGGTTAGAATGGCTGCCATTAAACAAACAGGAAACTACAAATGCTGGAGGGGATGTGGAGAAATTGGAACTCTTATTCATTGTTGGTGGGACTGTATAATGGTTCAGCCACTCTGGAAGTCAGTCTGGCAGTTCCTTAGAAAACTAGATATAGAGCTACCATTCGATCCAGTGATTGCACTTCTCGGTATATACCCGGAAGATCGGAAAGCAGTGACACGAACAGATATCTGCACGCCAATGTTCATAGCAGCATTATTCACAATTGCCAAGAGATGGAAACAACCCAAATGTCCTTCAACAGATGAGTGGATAAATAAAATGTGGTATATACACACGATGGAATACTACGCGGCAGTAAGAAGGAACGATCTGGTGAAACATATGACAACATGGATGAACCTTGAAGACATAATGCTGAGCGAAATAAGCCAGGCACAAAAAGAGAAATATTATATGCTACCACTAATGTGAACTTTGAAAAATGTAAAACAAATGGTTTATAATGTAGAATGTAGGGGAACTAGCAGTAGAGAGCAATTAAGGAAGGGGGAACAATAATCCAAGAAGAACAGATAAGCTATTTAACGTTCTGGGGATGCCCAGAAATGACTATGGTCTGTTAATTTCTGATGGATGTAGTAGGAACAAGTTCACTGAAATGTTGCTATATTATGTAACTTTCTTGGGGTAAAGTAGGAACATGTTGGAAGTCAAGCAGTTGTCTTAGGTTAGTTGTCTTTTTCTTACTCCCTTGTTATGGTCTCTTTGAAATGTTCTTTTATTGTATGTTTGTTTTCTTTTTAACTTTTTTTTTCATACAGTTGATTTAAAAAGAAGGGAAAGTTAAAAAAAAAAAAAAAGAAAAGAAAAAAGACAAACAAGGAAAAAAAAAAAAAAGATGTAGTGCCCCCTTGAGGAGCCTGTGGAGAATGCAGGGGTATTCGCCTACCCCACCTCCAAGGTTGCTAACATGACCACAGACATAGGGGACTGGTGGTTTGATGGGTTGAGCCCTCTACCATAAGTTTTACCCTTGGGAAGACGGTTGCTGCAAAGGAGAGGCTAGGCCTCCCTGTATTTGTGCCTAAGAGTCTCCTCCTGAATGCCTCTTTGTTGCTCAGATGTGGCCCTCTCTCTCTGGCTAAGCCAACTTGAAAGGTGAAATCACTGCCCTCCCCCCTACGTGGGATCAGACACCCAGGGAAGTGAATCTCCCTGGCAACGTGGAATATGACTCCCGGGGAGGAATGTAGACCAGGCATCGTGGGATGGAGAACATCTTCTTGACCAAAAGGGGGATGTGAAAGGAAATGAAATAAGCTTCAGTGGCAGAGAGATTCCAAAACGAGCCGAGAGATCACTCTGGTGGGCACTCTTACGCACACTTTAGACAACCTTTTTTAGGTTCTAAAGAATTGGGGTAGCTGGTGGTGGATACCTGAAACTATTAAACTACAACCCAGAACCCATGAATCTCGAAGACAGTTGTATAAAAATGTAGCTTATGAGGGGTGACAATGGGATTGGGAATGCCATAAGGACCAAACTCCACTTTGTCTAGTTTATGGATGGATGTGTAGAAAAGTAGGGGAAGGAAACAAACAGACAAAGGTACCCAGTGTTCTTTTTTACTTCAATTGCTCTTTTTCACTCTAATTATTATTCTTGTTATTTTTTTGTGTGTGCTAATGAAGGTGTCAGGGATTGATTTAGGTGATGAATGTACAACTACGTAATGGTACTGTAAACAATCGAAAGTACAATTTGTTTTGTATGACTGCGTGGTATGTGAATATATCTCAATAAAATGATGATAAAAAAAAAAAAAAAACACATGATGAAGATGGCAGAGATACAAGGTTAAGGGATTCTGGGCCTTGACTTATCAGTTGGAGGAGAACTGCTGACCAATCAGGAACACCTGTTTTGGTCTTTCCACAAGCAGGAAATAAATATCTGGCATATTTGATTCATTATTTTTGAATTTGCAACTATTAATGTACATTTAACTGAACTAAACCTCACAAAAGAGAAATGTGGCTTAAAAAAAAAAAAATTACTGGTCAAAGGGAAGGCTAGAAAAAGGAGCCGAGAGGTCACTCTGGTGGGCACTCTTATGCACACTTTAGACAACCCTTTTTAGGTTCTAAAGAATTGGGGTAGCTGGTGGTGGATACCTGAAACTATCAAACTACAACCCAGAACCCATGAATCTCGAAGACAGTTGTATAAAAATGTAGCTTATGAGGGGTGACAATGGGATTGGGAAAGCCATAAGGACCAAACACCACTTTGTCTAGTTTATGGATGGATGTGTAGAAAAGTAGGGGAAGGAAACAAACAGACAAAGGTACCCAGTGTTCTTTTTTACTTCAATTGCTCTTTTTCACTCTAATTATTATTCTTGTTATTTTTGTGTGTGTGCTAATGAAGGTGTCAGGGATTGATTTAGGTGATGAATGTACAACTATGTAATGGTACTGTAAACAATCGAAAGTACAATTTGTTTTGTATGACTGCGTGGTATGTGAATATATCTCAATAAAATGATGATTTAAAAAAAAAAAAAAAAAAAAAAAAAAAAAAACAAAGGGAAGGCTAGAGATGCAAGCAAAGCAAACAATAAGAAAATGGAAAAGCTAACATATCTCCTACTTTTAGCATTTCTGTAAAGAATGGATTTGCTAACAAGATTAAGTGTTACTCTTTACACAGTCTCCAGGAACTGGACAGATGATTACAATATTGGCATTAGGAAGGCAGCAGGTTATGGTAGAAAGGGCAGAGACTTTGGATTCAGGTAGGCTGAGTTCAAATCCTGATTTTACCACTCAGGCATTCAATTTTATCATTTATAAAATGGGGCTAATAATATCCACTTTGCTGGGTCATTAGTAGTAAAATGTAGTGGCTAAAATTAAGATATAGGGGTTAGACTGTGTGGTAGTTTGAATCATGTACCCCAACAAAAGATATAATCTTAATTTATGGTCCTGTGGGTGTGAACATATTTGTAAATAGGACCTTTTGGAGAAGTTATTATCAGTTAAGTTGTGGCCAACTTGAATTAGGGTGGATCTTAATCCACATTACCAGAGGCCTTACAAAGTGTCCACCATCGTGGCCTTTGGAAAGGGCAGGCCCACCCCTGTGCTTGGAGGGGCTGACTTTCTGCCCCGCTTTGTGGAGGCCACCCCAGCACTGCAAAGGGTGGGATTGCTGTTTCAGCAGGCATGGGGGACAAAGCATCAATCCACAGATGACTCTCAGAATTTAAAATCTAATGGAGTTTGCCCTGCTGGGTTTAAGAGCTGCTTAGAACCCATGACTCCTGTTTTCCTTCCATTTTCTCCTTTTTGGAATGGGAATGTCATTCTAGGCCTGTTCACCATTTTATTTTGGAAGCAGATAGCTTGTTTTCTAGGTTCCAAGAGTCCACAGTCAGAAAGAAATTTTGCCCCAGATTGGATCTGCCCATAACTGATTTTGATGAGACTTTGGACTTAGAATTATTGCTAAAATGGCATAAGACTTTTGGGATTTTGGGATGGGATGAATGTACTTCCCATGTGGGAAGAACATGTCTTTTGGGGGTCCAGAGGGTGGACTGTGGTAGATTCAATCATGTACCCCAACAAAAGTCATATTCTTACTCGTAATCTGCATTCCTGTGTGTGTGAACCCATTTGTAAATACGACATTTTGAAGATGTTACTATTAGTTAAGATGCGGCCAAATTGAAACAGGGTGGCTCTTAATCTGTATTGCTGGAGGCCTTATAGACAAAGCCAGAAGTCACAGTAAGCCACAGGAGGAACAAGAGGAAATCAAACACATTACTATGTGATGGAGGCTGAGATGAAAGTCACGTAACCCCAAGGATTGTGGCCAGCTATCACCAGATCACTACAGACTCCAAGAGAAAGTACAGCCTTACCAACACCTTGATTTGGGACTTCTGGCCTCCAAAACCATGAGTCAATAAATTTTTGTTGTTTAAGCCAACTCAATGAGTGATATTTGTCTGAGAAGCTCTGGCAAACTAATACAGACTGCCTAGAGTTGAATCCTGGCTCTGCCATGTACTGGCTTGCATGAATTAATTAAATTCTCTGTGTTTCAGATTCTTCATCTGTAAAATAGGAACATGGTACACTTCAGAGAGTTATTGTTAGAATTAAATGGATTAATACATGCAATGCTTTCAACAATGCCTGACATAAAGATCTATATATGTGTTAACTGTTATTGTTGTTATTGTTGCAAGGATTAATAAAAAATGTGGACAAAAATTCCCCCACATTGTAGACACTCATTAAATGACAATAAAACCTGATTCAAAGACGTTTGGCAATACTTATGTGGACATAAAAATGAGAAAATCTTAGTTTGGCACTTTCCACATGCACAATACATTATATCACAGAAATTTCATTTTAACTTCTTTTGAGTTTATCCAATATGTGCTGGTCTGATGTGAAATCATTTGATTCCAAGATTTAACAGGTTATTGCATTTAGAAAAAATATAGCATATAGAAAGAAATCTATCTTCTCCAAGACAAAAAGTTGAGGGTGTATGTTTCATGTTACCGTCTTCCCACTTAGCTACCAGAAAGAATTTGGCCCTCTACACCATATTCTTATGATTAAGGCCAGATATGTCTACCCCCTTGTCTGGAAAAATTGATAGAATCATCTTCCAGATAGGGTAGTCTATCATTTTTTTTCACATCATTTATCAGGAAAACATTTTTGAGTGTGCACTATTAAAATAAGTATATATTTACTTATAAATATGTATGTTCTTAAAAGTATTCTTACATAGAATTAAATTATAATATATGCCCACAAGTAGAAATTTTAGCAGGAAGAAGTAAAGGAAATTACTTACAGTATAAAGGGTATTGATAATTATGATAGCTTCATCCTATCATTAGCCAACACCTCAAGATTCAATATATATTTAGGGTGACGTTCATTGCTAATGCAAGTATATGTTTCAAATCTATATTTCAAATAGGATAATTTCTTAATAATTTCAAAATTGTTTAGCTGATATGTCAGATCTGATTAGATCATCTTTTCTATTAAACTTCGTATTGTAGCTCAGGAAGAGCTGCTCTGAGAGTAGCCGTTTCAGCACTACCATTTCCAAATGTTTGTGTTTGCCTCATTAGGTTGGTGGTTTCTCTTTTTAAGCTACTTTTCTAGTTTAGTTAAAACTAGAAAATATAATTCATAAATCCATTTAACTGAATGTGCCTTAGATTGCAATATGTCTCAATACCCACAAGCAGACCATCATGTGAAGGAACCTTATTATGTTCCTGCCCTTTCCCTGGGAGAGACCTATTGGACAAGACACTTGAACCTCCAACAGAGGGACTGACCAAGTGTCGGTCCACATTTTAATGGAGGCAGAAATGTCAATCCATGTTTAATAGTTAATAAAATTAAATTTCCAAATTTTTAAGCTATAAATGTAAATACAGGCAGAAGTTCTAATATTTCCTTCTTGCACATCCAAAGGATCACTTAGGGGCCTCACTTCCTTTTGTCCATGCATAGTGTAATATGCCCTCTTTTATCCTCTTGCAACAACCCTGACTATGGAGGTAGTTGAATAATTTTCTTTCATGCCAAGAATATTACCCTTCCATCTCTGGAAGATCTGAAGAAGGAAAGACAATTTTACATTCTGTAGTATAATATTTGTAATTGAGATCTTAGCAATGGAGGCAGGAGAAAATTGAGCAGCTGGTTTAAAGCCTGACTTTTGGAGGCTGGTGAGTGTAATGGCAAAGCCTGGCCTCTGGCACCAATCAGACTTTGATCCAAATTTTGGCTCCACAATTTACTAATTGTGGGACCTCAAGGTAAGCTAACCAATCTGAACCTCAAATTCCCCATCTGAAAAAGGTGGTATTAGGATACATGCTAGTTGCTATGATTACCAGGGAAGTTGGCATATATGTAAGGTAGCTGTAAAAAAGAGAAAAAGAGGGAGGGGAGCAGGTTCTAAAAAGAAAATGGCTTTAAAAGATACAATTTTATTTCTCTTTCATGTAAAAGTTCAGATAGATGGTCCAGGGCAAGTATGGCGGATCAATAGTGTCAAGAACCCACTTTCTATCTCGTTGCTCTTTTGCCTTTACACTGGGCTCCCATTTCGTGGTCAAACTGCTGTTTCAGTTACTACCATTATGTCTGATTCCAGGCAGAGGGAAGGAAGAAAAGGAAAAGGAAAAAGAATATGGAGGGGCACTACCTTTAAGTGCATGACAGGAAAGTTGTTCAAATCTCATTGGCCAGAACTTATCCACATGGCCATACCTAACTGCAAAGCTGCATGGGAAATGTAGTCTTTAGCTGGTAGCCATGTGCCCAGATCCAGATTTTATAACTAAAGAAAGATGGGGAGAATGGCTGTTGGGGCACAGCTAGCTGTTTCTGCAACACCTACTCCTCAGGATAATCATAGGGTTTAAATGACAGCAGTTAGCACAGAACTGGGCCTGTGGCTAAATACCCAACAAATAATAGCTCATTATTATTATTAATTCCTAAGCCTTTGTTTTCTCTTAAGCAAAATGAATCTTGATTAGTTGTTCCATTCTGTAAACAGGCATTGAGTACCCATCTTGTGTCAAGAGTGTCCTGACTGTCTCACCAAGTAGTGAGTGTTGCAACAATGTCAACATAAGTGGATGGGTTTTGGAAAGCATGTATGTTATTATTCACTTGCAAGGGATCATTCTTATTACTTTCATGTTGGAATCTCCTGAGGGCTTTGTGTCACAGTTAGAAAAAAGACAAAAAGAGGAGGTTCCATTATATCTTCTTACTGAGGAGATAAAAAATTTAAAATACCTGGGAAAATAGGCTGATGGAGAGAGCTCCTGAGGACAACATGAGGAATGGGAGATGAAAATCAATATAGCAGAATGGAAAGAACTTGAACTCTGGAGCTAGACAGACCTAGTATGCTAGCTTTTGCTGTAATAACTCCCAAAGTCAGTGATTTATGACAGTATTTATATCTCACTCCCAGATTGACAGGTTGGTGGTGGCTTTGCTGGGTTCTGCAGGTATCTCTTCAATTTTGCTCCACGTATATTTTCATTCTGGTAACTCTACCTAGGACATTTTCTTCTGGCAGAGGGCAGACACTCAAGAGGTCAAGCCATATGAAAACGCATTTAAAGCCTCTATGTGGATGTTGCCTATGACATATCCACTCACATTCCATTGGCTGAAGCAACACATATGGCTAAGCCCAAAGTCAATGGTTTGGGGAAATATTCTCCACCTATGGGTAAGCATTACCAGGACGGGGAAGGAATAAATAATTGTAAACAAATAATACAGTCTATGATATCTGAGCTTGAATGCCCAACTGGCTGTGTGATCAGAGCAAGGCACTTAGGCTTTCTGAGTCACATTTATAAATGGGGATAAGGCACATAACCCATGAGGTTGCATTTATTAAATGAAACAGTATGTATCAAGCAGAGTTCCCCAGTGGAGTGTCACAAATGGATTACATGTGTGTCATGACAGTGTACCTTTCAGCCCCCAGGGCACTTGGATGAAGCTTTGGGGTTTCTGGATCCTCAGCCAGTGGCCTTCTGTCACAAGTGGCCTTGCTGGCTGTACAAATAGTATCATTTTCTCTGTGCCGTGGTGTGAAAAAAGTTAGGAAGCACTGAAAAGTAAAGCACCTGGCATGGCATGCCTGGCACTTAGTAAGCTTTTAACCAGGAGCAGCTGTCATTATTGATAGATGGAGGGGTGCCTGGGAAAGCAGTTTTGAAGGCAAAGAAGGCATCAGTGGGAATCTCTGAGAGAAGAGAATTTCCCCCCACGGACACTTCAAGAAAACCCTACTTGATGCTTTGCTGTTTTCCTCTCTGTGACCCTCTAGGGGTCATGACCCTCCTTCCCCGCAATTTAAAAAATCCTGGGAAAGAGAATGCCAAAGACAATGTCCAGAGCCCATGCTCTATGTGACCGGAGTTTAAAGTTGAATCTAAAAATATGTCTTGCTATAGAACACCAATTGTGGCTGTTTCTACAGTCATTCTGGAGCTTATTACGTCTACACAAAAAGAAATTCCTGGAATTGTGTTCGTCTGCGAGTTGCTGAGAAGACACAGTGCCTTTCTTGATCTGGCATGTGGTCAAGGCAGACTTTCAATGGTCTGAAATCAGAGCTCCTCACCGCCTCTCAGGCAGTCTGAGAGTGAAGCTGATGTTTTGTGTGTCTCAACCAGAATCTATTCTGGCTGCTGAGATAGTTCTTCTCTCACCACCACAGACACTAATATTTTAAGTATAGATCAAAAGCCTAGGGCAATATCTAAGCCATTTAAAAATGTTGCTAATCCATAGGCTAACTATACTGCCAGACAAAGCGTGTTTCCATTGTTCATGGAGATGTTTTCCTGGTTTTTTAACCCTCGTGCTTTCTCACCATCCAGCATAGGTATAGTCAATGTCTAGTGACCTAAAACAAATATAACGGCTGAGAAGATGAAAATTGAGAACTGTAGTTTCGAAACTAGAAAACTTAGGTCCAATTTTCAATATAGTTTGGATTCTCAGCTTTAACATAAAATGATGCCGTAGCACCATCATTGCATTTCTTGACATGGATTTAGAATGCTTTTATTTGTCACTTCAGTAGATGTTTATTGAAAGCCTTTTATGTGTGAATGCTGGAGATGGGATGATTTAAAAAAAGGCTTAATCTCTCTCAAGGAACTTCTATGGTGGGAGCAGAGTACTAAAAAAATTTATTCTGCAATTTCACAATGATAACCACAGTTCCTCTATTATCTTGCACTGAAAAGAAAAATCTGCATACAGATTCTCTGGTGTTTCAACAGTCCTTTAGATATACACTTTTTAAGTCTTGTTACATCCAAGTAAATCTCCCTCTTTCTCCAAAGTTGTGGGTCATAATGAGATACTACTACTATCTTTCTGTAGAGGAAGAAAAACACTTGGTCAGCAGTGTTGTTAAGGGAACAGGGAAATGGACATTTTTATCTTCCACTGATGGGGCAGATCGGAACCTAAATCAGTTCAAGCTTTTGGCACTCTGGCAATATGTAAATGCTCCAAAATGGGTGATTCATTACATATATTATGGAGCACCCATACAAGGGAATACTGTGTGTGCCATAAAAAACGATGCTCCAGGTAAATACTGAAATCGAATGTGTTGTTGAGTGAGAAAAGTCCAAAACAGCAGACACAGTATGATTTCAATTGTGTGTGTGTGTGTGTGCACATGAAGTATTTATATGCATAGAAAATACTTGGGAAAAGAATGCCGATATGTTAAAAGTGATTATTTCTGTGTCTTGAGATTACAGGTGATTTTTAATTTGGGGAGTGCTCTCCAGCGTTTTTGAATTTTCTACAATGAACATGTCTTACTATCTTAATCACAGGTGTGTATGGGGGAGAGTTTGGGATTTTTTTTTCCTTTTTTTTTTTTTTTAAGAAATGAAGAAACTCAGGTCATGTCAGCTCCAGGAAAAAAAAAAAAAAGATTCCCAGTAAAACTAGTAAGGTATAGTCTTGATCAGCTGCTAGGATTTCTAGTGATTTAGAATTTTTCAACTAGGCCTATTGAAATGGCAGCTTCAATTTTTCATTTGTGCAAACAGTGAAATTAATGGAAATTTAGCACAGTTGCAGGGAGAAGATGAGCTCAGCGCTCTGAGACAAATCATCCTGTCTTTGGGGATCTGTCATTGGAAATTTGGAAGATGGGCAGCTGGGAGAATTGCTTGCTGGAAAACTATGCAGAGTTTGGCCTGGGTTAGAGCTGGTAGAGGATGACGTTTATACCTGCCTCCTGCCCCACCCAATGATGTTGTTGGATTTATGGAGTTCAAGAAAAAACTGATCTCTAATCACAAATAAAAGTAGGTTATTTTAAATACTGTGTTTTAAAAAAAATCACCATATATCTTAAACATCCTGAAAAAACAGAAAACTATATAATGAACCACTTTTATCAAGCTTTATTTTCTTCAGATCTTTTTCTATTTTCCAAAAAAATTAAATATTATAGTTACAACTGAAGCTATCGCTGAATATCCTCCCCGGTCTCATTCCCCTACTCAATTCCTTAGAGGTAACCACACAAATCATTGAGTGTTTATCACTCCAATGCATATTTTAATAATTTTCTATAATTTTGCATCGATAAACATCACAAAGTATTACTTTCTAGACTTTTAAATTTTATATAAATGGAGCATATCCTTCTGTGATTTGCTTTTTTTTTTGTTGTTCTTTCTGAGATTTATCCATGTTATTCATTTTGAATGCTGCATAGTATTCCATTGTATAAATATGCCACAATGTATTTATCCATTCTTCCACCTAAATATGTTAGATTGTTTCCAATTTTGTTTTTTGTTTTGGCTGCAACAAACATTTCTGAACTTGTATCCTTGCCACAAACGTGTTTCTCTCAGTTGTATTCCTAGAAGTGGAATGGCTGGTCACAGAATAAGTGCATCTCCAGACTGATGAGATATGGCCCAATGGCTCTCCATCATGGCCATACTACTTTACAGTCCTGCCATAAGTGTATGAGGGTTCTTGCAATCTTTGACTTTGTCATTCTTTAAATATTTACCAATCTGAAGGGTATGAAATGGTTTCTCATTGTTGTTTAATTTGATTTCTCTGATTAATAGTCAGGCTGAACATCTTTCTGTGTATTTATTGCCTACTCAGATTTCCTTTCCTGTGAGTGACTTTTCATATCCTTTGATTACTTTCTTAATGGGTTGTCAGTCTTTTTTTCTTGGTTTATTCTCATCTTAGCTTAAACAAAAATAAGAAAAAGAAATCCATACATCCATTTGACATTGTTTTCTTGAGTGAAAATTAGGTGTTAGTTGCTATGAAAGGAATATGAAAAAAAGTGTAAGTTCTTACATGAAAATACCCAATTTATGCTAATTTTGATAAAAATCTTCTTCAACATTACATAAATGTTGTAGTAGGATGAACTTCTATTTATATTTTGTTTTGAAGGTTTATACGAAAATATTCATTACAGAAAATACGAAATTATCTAGTTACAATTATAGTTGTATTGCCCCTTTGTTGTCCAAATAAAGCATACATTCTAGAATCTAGAATTGGAAAAGAAAGTCAAGGAAGATGGCCATGCACCCCCAGGGGCATCTTGCACTCCTTATGCCGCAGCACATCTGGAATAGTCCAGGGGTACAAAGAATGACTAATGCATTAATAAGGATTACATGTACCTCCTGCCCTCCTATAATTGCATTCCTTTCATTAGCTTTTGCCCAGCTGGTCTGAGTTGCACAAACAAAATATTGTATAAGATAGGCCCATTGATGGTACATTCAGAATGATTTTTGTAAAACTCTTGCCAAGTTACATACTGACCTCAGGGTCTTAAAACCAGCCAAAAAAAGTTAAGCAAAAACTGAATTAAATCTATTATCACAAATTTGTGCCCCATAATCTGATGAGACTTCCAGATGTCCAGCCCGAGACCATCTGCTGAGTGTCTGTGGGCACATACTCTCAGAACATGTGCATGGACAAGGGTAACAGACGGACAGCTTGGTGCTCTAAAACTCTGAGCAGTTCCTGGCTTAGGCGTAAAAGCAGACAAAAGAAAAACAAGTAAGAGATTCTTCTTCTTCTTCTGTTTAAACAATCATTTGCTTTCTGTTTTATAGGTCAGTTGCTTTGTTCTAGGAGTCAAATGGCTTTTTCCAACACATATAATAAGACAGCCTCATTTCTCTCGAAGACAATGGACTATATAATTTGCAAATCTTTGTAAAAGTAACAATTAAAAACTTTGGGAGTTAGTTATAACTTAGTTTTGATAATAACTCTGAATAGCATGTTTTGTTCATTGCTGTCTTATGCCAGGATTTCCAGGAAACAGATTCTGAGAAGGAGACAAATGTGCAGGTTTATTGGGGTGCTCTTGGAAACAACATGAGTGACGGAATGAAGGAAGCCGATCTGGGCAGAGGGACAAGTGACATGCAGTGACAGCAGAGGCCTCAGCCAATCCTACGGGAAGCTTTAGAGCTTGGATGGCCAGTTAGTATTGTCCTAAATTGAGTCAAGGGGGTCAAGTCATTGTACCCTTGCATCAACATTGGTTGGATGTGGATCGTCCCTAGTCACAGTGTGTAATCCTGGGCCAGGCAGTTCCCTTCCACCAAGGACAATTCCCAGGAAGGGGATTACTGTGAGCCAGCACTCCTGGATGCTGGATGCTGGAGGAATGAGTGCCTTGGTCCTGAAGGGCGAACCTGGGCAATGCACCACAGCATCCACTGTAGCCCAGCCCTTGGAGAGCTTAAATTCACATGCTTCATATAGTAAGCTCACCCCATCTGGGAACAGCACCTCCAAGATTATGACTGGCCTCTTTCCCTAGGGAATCTTAGAAACATGAAGTTAGGGATGCAATATAGTCCCTGCTGCTGCAGCTATCTCAAGGCTGCCATTGGTACTCATTGACTCCCTCAAGTATTAATTATTCTAGTTTTCTCTCACCCTCAGCTAGCTGGGTTAGGTGGCTTCCCTGGAGGGAGACCATGCTCTCATCTCTGAGAAGTCTGAGCCCCAGGTCTCCATGCTTTTCCCAGTCTGTGGTTGCTGAACTTTTCCATTTACCATATAATTTGGCAGGGAAATACCAAGAGACACTGCAGAGCATCATCTGAGTGCCCTAAACATATTCTTTACTGACTCCATTGTGTAACAGCTGCCCTCCCTACTTCCTCTTCATAATCAGGGTCAAATAATTCAGCCAGTACAATGATTCTTTTCTTGCCTGCTGGTCTCTTAAAGTTTAATGGGACTTTACTGTGTCCCCTGAGTGAAGTCTCCCCTGCATGAAAAACAGGATCTCTAGATCCACAGAGCCTAAAGTCGAAGGGACAGTAAGCACAGATTACCCAAATGGGCCACGGAGACTGACAGTAGGTAGGACCATTCCTAGTTCCAACCCTGGGTTTCCTGATCTGTGCATTTTACTTGCTGAGGATATAGCATCATATAACGGCTGTTGATCTAGATATTACCTAACATTCACAGGTTATAATATTCAAGCTGGCATCAGTGTTGCATTTTCGAAAGGCTGTTCAATTATCCTATCAGACTGGAGGTCTCTGATTGGCATGGTATGTGATAGAATCATTGGATCTTGGGTCATGTACAGGCTGCTGAATTTTTGTTTGTTGTAAATTGGATCCCTCAATCAAGGCAACATTATGTGGGATCGTGAATTGGTGGATCTGACACTCTGTAAGCCCTCAGATAGTGGTACTGGCTAAAGTTTTGCAGGTAGGAAAGGCAAATCCGTACCTGGAATATGTGTCATTTCCAGTTAAAATGATTTGCTGCCCCCTCTAGAGTAGAAGATCCAGTGCTATCAATTTGACACCAAGTGGCTTGTTGGTCCAACTGGGGAATATGCCAAATTAGGGGCTTAGGTTCGTCTCTCTTGCTGGCAGTTTGGATATTTAGCAGTAGTAGCAGGTAGATCAGCCTTGGTTAGTGAAAGCCCATACATACTCTCTGTGCCATTGTGGCTCCTCATTTCATGAATCCATTGTGCCAGTACTTGGGCTGGCCAATGCCAGAGGCTGGCTGAAATCAATTAGCTGAGTTTTTCTGCATACTTGATTAGTTAGATTACTCTTTCATGGTGGATACTCTCTGATGGGCATTAACATGCAATCCAAAGATTTCTAAAAATTGTGCTTTCTCCCATATGTCCATCCACATGCTTCCTCCATAGATATCGTTATCCCTGATCTTCTAATCTTTCTTTCTGCAGGCCTCCAACTAACAGACAAGCCATTTGTCACTGCACATTAGTTCATGTGTATTCTTACTCTAGGCCACTTCGCTTTCAATACAATGTGCATGACCACATGCACCACCTGAAGTTCTTCCCATTGGGAGAAGTTTCTCTACTTTCAGGGCCATTGCTGTGTGGGGTTGTAGTGCAGCAGACCACTTTCATCTTGTACCTACCTCCTGAGCAAACTCATCCACTGAACCAAGCTTGGCCTTTTTCCTACTCAGTCACAAGGAAACCCCACGTAGTCATAGGTGTGAGCTGAGAGAGAAGTATCAGTGCTACATTGGTGGATGGCACAGGGGTCTGCGGCATCTGCTTGGGTAGCTTACTTGTACTCTCTGGCCCTACTTGTGCCACTTCTATCTTACAATGGATTGATATTGGGGCCTTTTGACTCAGTGGGTTTGAGAGAACCCATCTGATGACTTGTTGGAGTTTCACAGTCTCTAATCACATTTCTGATCAATTGGAGTTTCACAGTCAGGGGCTCTACCTCCAGGAGATAGTTTATGAATGGTGTATTGTTCTGGCCTTTTTCCAGAACCCTGGGTGTTTATATTATGATTATCCTTTGGGGGCTTGTCATAAACTCTGCACAGTATCTTTTCCCTTCACAGTGTCAAGAACTCTGAAAGATCTATGATTTTACCCTATGTTCCAGTTTACTAATGCTGCTGTTTTGCAAAACACCAGAAATGGATTGGCTTTTATAAAGGGGGTTTATTTGGTTACACAGTTACAGTCTTAAAGTCATAAAGTGTCCATGGTAAGGCATCAAAAATTGGAAACCTTAACTGGAGAAAGGTTATTGGCATCCAGAAAACCTCTGTTAACTGGGAAGGCATGTGGCTATTGTCTGCTTGCTCCTAGGTTGTGTTTCATCTCCTCTCTCAGCTCCAGTGCATTCTTCAAAGTGTCCCTCATTGCTGCAGCAAGTGTCTGAGCCTGTGTGGCTCTTTTTATATGGCTCCAGTGATTTAATTCAGACCCACCCTGATTGGGTGGGGTAAAACCTCCATGGAAATTATCCAATCAAAGATCTTGCCCACAGTTAACTGAATCACATCTCCATGGAAACACTCAATCAATAGGTTCCAACCTAATCAACACTAACACTTTTTCTGTCCACACAAGGTTGCATTAAGATAATGGCATTTTGGGGGACATAATACATCCAAACTGGCACCCCCTACTTGCAAGCGAATAGTAGCCTGCCACAGTATTAGGGATGTTGGTAGAAGACATGAGAAACAATTTATTACTCACCAGAATAGCAGTAGCTGGAGTATCAGAAATTTGTACTGGTTCCTTGAGCTCCAATTCCCACAGGCAGTGCAAAGAGGGGCAGATGACATCTGTAACACAGTAGATTGCATTACAATATAGGGATCTCGAGTTAAAGGAATCTGAATCTTTTATAATGGATAGTAGCATGCTTGCCTTTTTCTCCAGAGGGAAGTACTATCTCTATCATCAATGACTGTAAGAAAAGCTTCCATATGTTCTGGAGAAAGACACTATTTTCATCTTCCAATGTTGGAAAAAATTCTCATTTTCTCCCAAGAAAGACACTATATCTTTTAAGGCTGCTCACTATACAAACTTCTTTGAAAGATAGTCCAGAACAAAGGGCAGTCAATGCCTTACTAATAAGACATACTGAAACACAAAAGACCCATGGGGAATTTTTTCTCAAAGGAAGACATCTCCAGCATATGGTCTGTTGAATCACATGGTCCAGTGGTCCAAATGGCAGAGCTTCTTGAACCAGAGATGGGGTCTACTGCAGAGCCCTTTCCTGCTTTGAGCTCCCCACAGAGCTGGCAGTCTTCCATGTTACTTTGTAAATTGATTGTAGTACTCAGAAGTGTGGACTATGCTTCTTCCAGAACCCCAAAAGGCATGGGGCTTTCTTCCTTGAAGTGGAGATATGAGATGAATACTTTGATGTCCCCTGTGATGGGTTGAAGCTGTATGTACCCCAGAAAAGTATGTTCTTAAAGTTAATCTGCTCCTGTGGGTGTGGACTCATTGTAAATAAGATATTTTGGTGAGTAGGATCTTAACTTAAGATGTGACCCACCTCATTCAGGGTGAGTCTTAGTTCTTTTACTGGAGTCCTTTATAAGAGACTGAAATTCAGACAAGAAGAGAGAAAATCACATACAAAAAACTGAAAGCAAAAAAATCCAGAAGAGAAGGGAGAGACCAGAAGATGCTGCCATGTACCTTGCCATGTGATAGAAGAGTTCAGGATTGCTGGCAGCTGGTCTTTGAGGAGAAAGCATCACTTTGATGGTGCCTTGATTTGGACATTTTTCTTAGCCTCAAACCTGTAAGCTTATGAGCTAATAAATTCCCACTTTTAAAAGCCAACCCATTCATGGTATCTGCTTTTAGCAGTTTAGCAAATGAAAACACCCCTATATGCCCTCGATTACCAGACCCTTAAAAACTTCATTAATGTGTTAAATCTCTGAATCTTTATAGGGTTATTTCCCACTCTCTGGAGTACATGGATCTTACCAAGGCCTTCAACATACTTGCTATTTCTAGCAATGATATTATTGGTGGAATGGATCAGTATGATGCTTTGTGGAATGCCCAAATGGTCCAGATCCCTTCTGACTATATTATAACAGGAGGCGGGATGGTTAACATAACCCTGGATCAAGTTTCTAAATGTATACTGTTAACCATTACATGTGAATGTGAACAGGTTTTGATCCTCCTTCCTCATATGAATGGAAAAGAGTTCATTCATCAAGTCATTGAGTGTATATTATGTTCTGAAGGCTGTGTTAATCTGCTCCAGCAATGATACCTCATCTGGAGCAACAGCTGTAATTAGGGCTACTACTTGGTTGAGTTTGCAGTTGTCCACTATCATCCACCAGGATCCATCTGGTTTTTGTCAGGATTGATTGGTCTTAAGGTGGACCTGGTCTTTGCCATCCTTCCCAGGTTGTGATTTTATTTTTTATTTCCTATCTTGGCCAGTTGATCCAGTTTTAGAGGTTTTCATGTATTCTCCACTATAATAGCTCTTACACCATTGTCCAAGTAACCAATGTAAAAATTCTTCCAACAACCTAGTATGTCCATTCCAGTTATACAGTTGGGGACCAAGAAAATGCCAATCATCTGATAGACTCAGTGGACCCACTAAGTGGACCCACTGTAAGTCATACCTAGGCCAGGACTCCATTTATTACCTGGCTCCCATATGCCCCACTCTAACAGGGCAGCCATGATGATGTTTCAGATCCCCAGGTAACCGTCATCTAAATCTGGATCCTTTGACTAAAAGTCCTCAAAATCTGTTTCTCTTTCTCTAGTAGATGCTTACAAGGACTAGCTCCTGACAGTACATGTTGGCTAGCTCCTGCTGCGTCTTCATTGTATGGCTCCTGTCCTTTTTAGCAGGCTTGGCACTTCCTTGGTTGCGCTATGCTGTACTTCTTTTTTAATCTTTTATTTTTAAATACTTTCAATCTTAAAGGACAGTTACAAAAACAACCCAAATCCCCTACACAGAATTCCAATATACCCCTAGATTCCCAGGTCCACCAATATTAACATTTTACCACATTTGCTGCTTCTTTCTTTCTTTCTTTCTTTCTTTCTTTCTTTCTTTCTTTCTCTCTCTCTCTCTCTCTCTCTCTCTCTCTCTCTCTCTCTCTCTCTCTCTCTCTCTCTCTCTCTCTCTCTCTCTCTCTCTTTCTCTCCTTATCATCCATTGATCTATCTATCTATCTATCTCGCTACCTACCTACCTACCTATCACCATCATTTCTCTTCCATCCATCCACTCATTGTCCATCTGTATATCTATCCATCAATTTATCTGTCAATCCATATATCTATCTATTGATCTATTTCTCTCTCTCTCATCTATCTATCCATCCATTCATCTATCTGTCAAGCCATTTTGAATGTAGGTTGTATATATCATGCTCCTTGAACACTTACTACTGCTATGTACATTTTCTACTTATGTAACCACCTTAAGCATACTCATCAGTGTAATTAATCACATCCACAATGTTGTGGTACACTTACCACATTCCATTACTAAAACTCTCCCATCTCCCCAAACAGAAACCTTATACCTATTATACATTAACTCTTCATTTCTCCTGCCCGCACCCCCCTCCCCCCCCCCCCGCCGGCAACCTGTCTCTATGAACTTGCATATTCTTCAATACTTCTTTGTAGCTACTATGGGGCTTAAATTTAACATCCTAAGTCTATAACAATCTCATTTGCTTTGATACCAACTTGACTTCAATAGTATACACAAACTATGTTCCTGTACCTCTCCATCTTCTCACCTTTATGTAATTTTTGCCACAAAATATGTGTTTATACATTATGAGTCATTACATTTTATGCATTTGCCTTTTAGATACCTTAGGAAGTAAAAGTGGAGTTACAAACAAAAATACAATAATATTGGCATTTATATTTATCCATGTTATACTCTTACTGGAGATCTTTATTTCTTCATGCAGCTTTGATCTATTGTCTATTGTTCTTTCCTTTAAACTTACATAACTCTCTTTGGTATCTATAGGGCTGGTCTAGTGGTGACAAACTTCCTCAGCTTTTGTTTATCTGGGAATGTTTTAATGTCTTCCTCATTTTTGAAAGATTGTTTTGCTGGATATAGAATTTTTGGTTGGCAATTTTTTGCTTTCAGCACTTTAGATATATCATCCCACTGCCTTCTTGTCTCCATGGCTTCCAATGAGGAATCAGCACTTAATCTTATTGAGGCTCCTTTGTAGGTGACATGTTGCTATTCTCTTATAACTTTCAGAATTCTCCCTTTATCTTTGGCATTTGACAGTTTGATTATAATTTGTGTGGCATGGCTCTATTTGGATTTATTCTGTTGGGGATTTAGAAAATAGCTCAAGGCCAAAGCATAGAGGCCTCCCTGATCCTTTATGTGCATGTGTCTTGTCTTAGATATACACATGTTGAATCCCCTCATATATACAGATAAGCATGCCTCCTCTTCCCCAGTAAGCAGGTTCCTCATAGTCCTGGGCACTGCACTGTATGTCCTAAAGACAGTGTTGTCTTGACCCAGGCAGCCACAACATGGCTGCTTTCCTACAATGTTCTGTAGGAGAGCTGTGTGTGATGCCTTCTACATGCAGGGCAAATTCTGAGACAATATCCTGGTTCAGACCCTCAGGCTACCACCAGACAGATTGGGTCATAAACACATGCCTCCAGTACGTGCATGAGGGTTACTCTGCTCCCCACAGAACATGGACCAGGGACCTGCACTGGGAGCATAGTGGGCTCCATGCTGAGCTAGTGAAGGGTAGGGGAAGGGCCAGTCAGGGCATCACAAGATCTTCCCTCTTTTAAGTTGCGTTTATCTTGATTTGGTACTTGCCCTGTTACTGCAATCCTTTAACTGCTTTATGGAGGTTTGAGAAAGATGTTTCTGCCAGTTCTTGCTGGTTGTTCAAAGCTTCTGTTGAGGTTGAGGGCAGAGCCCTGAAGCTTCTCACTCTGCCATCTCAATCAGGTTTGCACCTTATGTTGCAATTTCACTTTAGCTTTAGGTCTGGGCTGCAGAAGGAGAAGAGAGGGATTGATCTTGAAAGAGGCATATGTTTTGCAAGGCAGAGGCTTATGTATCATTTACAGGCAAGGAGAGCATGCTAGCCTTTAACAAGGAAACATAAGGCACTTCTACAGGCACAACATGGTTCAGTTGAAATTGGGGTTTTGAGGTTCTTTAGTGCGTCAACCAAGATGTCCTCATACCAAATCTCAGGGTACCACTCCTTCCCAACCAAGACCTGGGCTTGGTGTAGCAGACTTCCTGAGTTTGAGAATTCTTATTTCTCTGGAGCTTCCCTGCTGTTATATTTATTGAGTGGGGCTGATCCTCAGTTTTATATATACCTCCTGGCTGCAGGAAATTACAGTTGCTTTATAAGTTGTGAATAGAGACCCTTAGATTTTCACAATTCACTTAAATTGGTGGTTAATCATCCCCAGACTTCCATTGTTTTCTTCAATCCATCAGTAGGATAATACTCAGCAATAGCTGTCCGATTTCTTAGTCCATATACTTACAATTTCCCCCTATCTCTCAAATGCCTGAGATAGGGCACCCACCAGTGCATTCCCTTCTACCAATATTTTATCCCTTACCACTGGGGAAAATTTTGACAATTGGACTACTAGAGCATACCAGAGGCTATGGGAAGTTCACCTACCACTAATGACAGGATCCTCATCGCCAGCCAACTAGTGGGTGATCCGGCTCCAAAATCCTATTTTATAATTGTTTCCTAGCACCACTCTTGGTACCAACTCTCTTAGGTGGGGTACCCAGGAAACAAAATCTGATATGGAGATTTTCATGTAACAGGTTTACTGGGAAAATGCTCTCAGGACAATGTCTGTTAAGAGTGAGGGAAGCAAGAACCATGCAGAAGGAAAAGTTAAATTGTGATGGATTTCAATAGAGACCTCGATCAATCCTACAGGGTACTATGGAACTGGGATATCCCTTCAGAAATTGTTCCAAATGGAGGCAAGTCCTTTATGCCTCCTGAGTTGACTACTCCTTTGATTGTGAGTGCTCCTGGGGAGGAGTTACATAATCTTTGGTCAGGCAGTTTCTTTCAATCAAGGGTAATTCCCAGAGAGGGATGCAGCCATTAGCAATCATCACTCCAGGCAGCTGGAGAATGAGTGCCTCAGTCCTGAAGAGGGCATCTGGGTGGAGAACCAAAGCATCCACCATAGTCCTTTGATCGTTGAATGAATGCAACATTGTAGGCAATGTTAATAATTTTATACTTTATCTTGGGAGCAGTGGGATGACATTGGAGGATATTAAGCAGGAGTATGGCATGACTGGATTTGTATATCCAAAAGATCACTTTGGCTGAGTGCAATGATAATGGATTGAAGAAGGGTCTATGGGTTAGGATGCAGTCAAGAAACCAGAAAATTCACCAGTAATTTTAATAGAGAGAATTTAATATAGGGAGTTTATTATATAGGTATTAGAACTCTGAAGAGGCAAAAATGGTAAAACAGAGATAGTAACTATAGGAATCAACTGCCTCTCTTAGGTCTGGGGGAACAAAAGGAAGAGGTTGGAGTTGTAAGAACCTAAAAGCTTTGCCCTATGGAGTCGGGATACTGCAAACAGGACACTGCTCAGCTAGTGTTGATATCTCAAGGGCTTCAGAGAAGGAGCCCTATAGAAGTGGAACCCACACCTCTAAAAAGGGTTGATGCCCAGCTGATGCTGTGACTCTGAGCTGGTGCAGTGAGCCTGGTTCTGGGGCTGTGATGAAAAAATCTGGAAACTGGAACCAACAGCCATGGAAACTAGAACCTGCCATGCTGGTAGGAAAACAAGCAAGCAGGAAGGAGCAAGCCTCTTCTCTCCATCTTCTGCTTTGAGTCTCCCTCTAGTACCTGCTATTGGGTGAACCTAACATGATTTGACTGGTAAAGAAGATATGTAGTTTGCAGCACCCTAGTCCCAGCAACCCAAATTAGAGTTTAAAAAAGGAGATAGATTAATGAAGAACAAGAAGGTAAGTGGGGAGATCAGCTTAGAAAGCTCATTATGTATAGCCTAGAGAAGGTGATAGCATAGAGACGAAAGGAGGGGAGCAGATTCAAGGCACATTTGAAGTTTAAATTAATAAGACTTTGTGCAGGAAATGTGGGGAGGGGAGAGAACGGGGAACTAACTGGATGATGGTGGCATTTACTGGTGTGAGGAACACTAGAGAAAGAGCAATTTTTGGGCCAAGAATTTTGCATAGATGGTAGGATTGGATTGGAGTTGGCCTTGAAGGACTGCAGGATTTGCAAAGGCAGAAGGCAGTAGGGAAGTCATGGAGGAAAAGTAAAAAAAAAAAAGATGAAAATAAACCCCGCAAACCTGATCAGGAGATAGTTGTGTCCATTTCTTTGCCTAGAGTAAGGATGTGAACAGAAAAGAAGTGAGAAATGTTAAAATGTAACCACCAGAAATTGCAGTCCATGTAGCTACAGACCCATTAGTATGGTGGACTCTGAATTGACCATTGAATATTTAGCTTTAAGATCCCTAAATGCATGGTTAACATCAGGATGCAAGAACAAAATTATATTTTGAGATATTTCATCCAAAACATGTATTTTCTTTAAGTTTTCCTAATGTCTATGCCTTTGAATTATCTAACACAACTAAAATGATGCAATAAAATGAAATTTTAGGGGCTTTAAATTCTACAGATGATAACTACAAAATGGAGGGTAAGAGAAGAGGTTAGGAACCCCACTCCTGAGTTGCACTCCACCTCATGTTTGGATTAAGATGTTGTTTTTTAAGAAAGTCTAAGAATTTGATCTTTAACTTTATGCCAAACTGTTCGATTTTTATTTGGCAACTTTGATCAATTGATTAAGAGCCAGATGCCTGGGCTTAATCCTGGCCCTGACATTACTAACTGTGTGATTCTGGGCAAGTCACTTAACCTCTCTGTATCTCAAAGCCTTATCTGTAACATGATGATAACAAGACCACCTTCCCCAGGTTGTTGTGAAGATTAAATGAATTAATATAGGTAAAGTATTTAGAACAGTGTCTGGTACATAGCAGCCCTGTGTTACTATTCAATGCCTTTGACATTTATGCTTAAATAAACCATTTGCCTATTCCTCAGCCTCTTCTGCCCCAGGTAAGTATTTGAAGGAAATGAATAATCAGGCTAGATGGAGGAATCAATTCAATTCTTTTTCCTTTTCAAATCTCTATTACCGGGTAAGTGTTAACTTAGGAAATACTGCTAATTGCCTAACCCAATATCCATTTTCCCTCTCTTCCTTAGTACTAGAAATCGAATTTCTTGGTACGACGTAACATTGCATTTCCAGATTTCTCTTGCAGCTAGATATTGCCGCATCGCTATGTTTTAGATGGAAAGAAAAGTAGAATTGTAACAGGGACCTCCAGGCTGATGAATGGTAGATGCCTCAGCTGAAAGAGGCTCCCTGTTTTGCCTTTCTGCCTTCCTTTCTTCCAGCTCTCAATTCGGATATGATGGTTGGAGCTCCAGCAGCCATCTTAAATCATGAAGGTACAAGCCAGACTCAGGATAGCTGCAGAAAGACAGGAGCCAGTGTCTCTGAAGATACCATGGAACTGTTCTATCAGCTTTGTACTGTTTGTCTCCAGAATTATTTTACGTGTGCGTGAAATCAACTTCTTCTTGGTTAAGCCATTGTTATTCTGTTTGTTTTCTGTTATATGCAGTCAACTTCTCATGACTAATAACTGTTATCTTTTGTACTCATTAATTAACTAATTGATTCTTTATTCATTCAAATATTTATTAAGTCCCTACTCTGTGGTAAGCTCTGAAGAGTTAAAACCACCCTTAGGAATATTTTCATCCTCAGGTCACTGGATCTCAAGGAGATAAATTGTGGTTTCAATAAATCTAGAAGGCAAATTATTTTAATGATGATGTTTGCTTTATAGCATCTTCCTGCTTTTGAAAGTGGAGGTGTGTAATGTTCTGGAAATTCATACAAGTTCAGAAAAAATAATGAATCTGCACTGGAAGGACTTTTAGTGGTGGTAGTGGTGGTGGGATGGAGAGGGTTCTGGAAATTTGTCTGATTTCACTTTCTCCTCCTTGTCTTTAAATTCTTTCCTGCCCTTTGGGTTTTGTTGGAAATGACATCACCTGTCAGTCTGAGGAAACACTTGACTAAGATGAGTTGTCCTTTACCTTTACAACCGTGAATGTCCTTGTAAACCCTTCTATCCTTAAGATGCAGGGGAAGCAGAAGTATACAGAGGAATTGCGATAAAATTAAATTAATCACATATTCACCATTTTTAAGTAAAAATGACCAGCCATAGAAATCCTTCAGTTATCACTTCACAGGCAGGCTGCTATTAATACACATAATTAGGCAAGGTTTATAACTCTAATGGAAACTGAGTGTTGAAATTATAAAACTTCAGTCATTCATTCCATAAATATTTATTGAGTATCAACTATGGACTTTGCACCTGGGATACAGTGGGCAACAAAATCAGAATGATCCTTGCTTTCCTGTTGCTTAGCGTTAGCAACAGTTCCCATCCTTCCCTTTGCAAAAGTCATTCAAATTCTTATTGTTTAGTCTCCTGGCTGCTAAAACAAATACCATGCAATGGGTTGGAGAAGTCCAAAATCAAGGAACCATCAAGGTGATGCTTTCTGCCAGAAGACTGGTGTTCTGGGACTGGCTGCTGGAGATCCATGGTCCTTGGTTTTTCTGTCACATGGCAATGCACAGGGCAGCTTCTCCTGGCTTCTCTGGGTTCTGTTGACTTCTGTTTTCTTCCCGTGGCTTTTTCTTTATATGTCTGATTTTCACGCTGCTTATAAAGGCTCTAGTAATAGGATTAAGACCCATCCTGATTCAGTTGGACTACACCTTAACTGAAGTAACTTCATCAAAACATCCAATTTATAATGGGTTCACACTCACATGAATAGATTAAATTCAAGAACATGTTTTTCTGGGGTACATAGCTCCAAACCACCACACTCACCCCATCTTTACTTTAAACATATGGATGTATCATGTGAAATTAGATCCTTATAACTGGAGTTATGTGTAAAACTCCCTCAATACAACCTTTGATTCAGTGTAGTCTCATTCCTAAAAATAACAGTCTTAACTTTCCAAATAATGTCCCCTCCTTTATTTTTATATAGCCATAATATAGGTATTCTTATAATATGATGATGATATAGATAAGATGGGAGCTACACTTGGAGCATTCTACACAATTAACTTTTATTTATCTCTCTAGCAAAACTCTCCCCCTACAAATTAAACCTTACATGTATAATATCACTTTGGTAAATACTCAATTATCCTTTTTCTCCCCCTAACCTTCAGAACATCCTTAAATATTCAATGCATATCATATTCACAAGACAGGTTTTATTGTTGTTTTACTTTGTACTTCAATATCTGGACTCTAATTGAGATAAAATGTGGGTCATTGAATAAAAGGCCTGAGACTTGTATTTTTCATTCAACAAGCAGCACTTTGACCTATTTAAATTCATCAATAATAGATTAAACACATTACCATTTTATCTATTTCCCGTAACCTCAAATCAGTTTGAAACTTAAGCAAACAAACGAACAAAACAACTATGTTTGTGTGTTTGTATTTCTTTCAAATGGTATGAACTTGAGAGGTTTGCATTTTCTTAGCTTCTAATTCGGGGGGAAATTGTACTTAGTTGATCTCATAAAACAATGATTTTAAAAAAAAGCACAGAGTTGAATAGCCAAGTGAAAAGGGTTTGCTTCTCTTTTAAAGAAAGCAGACTGGAAGTTCTATCAACAGTTGTATTTTTCAGTTCATTTTGTTGCTTTTTCTCCCTCCCTGACTCCAGTCCCATTTATTTTTGCATTAAATAATTCGGCTTCTCTCCCCTTGTAAGGAGTTGTATTTGGGGAGAGGGAGACAAAGTGCTTAGACCTTGAAAAACACATGGGCTACTCAGGGAGATGGCATCTGCAAGGGCTCAGAACTCCCTCCACATTCTATGGGGAAAAAGCAGAGCCAGGTGCATTTCTTCCCAAATCAAATTAGCTGCAAGATGCCACATCCAATTGTGGTAAATGGATGTGAGAGTTTGTGATGTCTGTAGCAGCTCTTACAGCAAAGGTCACCACGCAGAGACACAGCACCAGGAGGGGGTACAGTGACTTGTGGTAAAGCCGCTCTGACAATAGCAGGGAAGATGTAAAATGCAATCAGCTTTTTGAAAATTGCAAGAGAATCCAGTTGTAAGTATGTATTCTAATCGGATTTACTGTGCCATCATTTACCTCTTTAAGGATGTTAACATAACATTATGTTTAATTGAAAAAATGGGTAGTTAGCTATTCAGAAGAGACTCTCCAGCCCCCCATAGAAAGCACAGTCTGATCAGGCACAAACTATAGGATGCCCTAATCACATCGCCAGACGGTTTTCGCATTTCTTAAATAAAATTTGCTTATTTACTACCGAAAATTAACTAAAAATGTTGACATGTGACAAATTTGCCTATGTTGATAGTTGTTTTTAAAGATCTCCCTTGACATTAACAAGTTTACATCAGGCTTTATGACATTTAATTAGTCATATTTTATTTAATTAGCTTGGTGAGACATCTAAAGCAATCCAAGTGTTTCCTGAAATGCCCAAACAGGAGGCAGCAGTTCCATACATTATGAAAGACCAGGAAAATGCCTATTCAGACTGCTTACCAGCCAGATTGCGTTTCTGGCTATATCTAGCAACCTGCTCCTAGCTAAGAAATGGGGATATCTTAGGGTTTCAACCAACTTCTTCAAGTCCCTTGTCAAAACTGTCTACAAAGTGCATATATTTTGCCAAGCCAACTTAACCCAGGAAATGCCTCTTCTTATAGGTAAAAATAAAGCTACCTGCTTCATCTGGCACCTGGTAGACACGTGATATAGCTGTATTTATTAAATAATGAATGCAATTGAAATCCCTTCTTTCCACAACTTTCTTCTTTATTTCTCACATTCTTTCTTCTCACCCAACTACTGATAATTCTCCGGACACTGAGAACCTTTGCTATAAGTCTAGTTTGTGAAAATGTCGAACTTTTATTGAGCACTTATTATGTGCCAGGTGTCATGCTAGGCACCTTCCTGCATAGACTCCTCCAAACACTATGAGGTAGGAGCCATTACCACCCCCCTTTTTAGATGATGAAACTGAGGCTTGGAAATGGGTACTAACAGGTGGCAAAGTCAGGAGTCCAAACCTGAGCTCGTTGGAGCTGATAGGGGGCCCTGCTAAAAACACTCTCCCGTCCCCTCCGAGGGCAGATTTGTTCTCTTAGACAGCATGGTTGGCTCCAGCGTCCCCACCCACCTCCTCAGCCCTGTTCAAACTCTAGCTGCTCCGTCATGAACCCAAAGCCTGAGCACCTAAGCACCATGCGCCTCAGCCTTCCTCTGTGGTTGCTAATTGTGGCTGGTCCTCCTCTTTTAGAAAATAGGTAACTTTAAAGAATTCAAAACATTATGGAATATCCATAACACAAAGTTAAAAAAATACACTATGGGAATTTTATTTCCAATTCTAGAATGTAAATTTTTTCTCTGTTCATACTGCCAGATAATAAAGCTGAATCACCTGCCTTGCCCTAGATTCCTGAATTATAAGATTTCATTTTCTGTGTGATGGTGCTGTGAACAGTTGATTGTACACCATGGATGATTGTACGGTATGTGAATATATCTCAATAAAGCTGAATAAAAAAAAAGATTTCCTTTTAAATGCTACTGTAGACCTGAATGGTGCCTCCAAACTAAATGCATTTTTTCTGTATATAAGTTAGTTCCACTGTTTAATTCCAATTAAGGAAAATAATTACCTTTGTTTTATGCAGATGAGTAAACCAGGGGAGCCAAAGTCAGGGGGCCAGCCTAGGAGAGGGGTTAGAAATCTATTCCCTGCCTTCACCTTGACCACACAAAACCTCAGGGGAGATCTTTAAAACACCCCTACAAATCGGTTTCATATTTGGATTACTTATACTTGAAAGTGAGATAAATGCATCTTTAAAGCATTTACTTAAATATTCCAATGGACATGAACCCCACTTAACTGTGGTTACCCCAACCACTACCAACCCCCTCAAATAGGGAACACAGATGTAGGTTTTATGCTAAAACAACAGAGCTTTAAGTGCATTAAGAAAACCATTTCAATTTTGCTTTTACTAATGCAGACTATTTTTTAAATGAAACAAGGCAGATACAATAGCAGAGGCGCCACGGATTGAATAAATATCACTTAACCAATTACCAATTATCCATGCTAATGAAGGATGAGGCAGAGCCCTGATGAATTAAAACCCCAAATAAACTGAATGTTGGTTTAGACAGTGATTCTTCCCCTTTTGCAAGAGCGTCTAGGGAACAGCTAAAATGACTGATCTGAATTTTACTTCCTCCCCCTTCCTCCACCTGCCCACCCGCTGACTGTGGCTCTGATGGGCAGGAAAATGGTCAAAGGGCAGACAGCTGGAGGGAGCTCAAAGGGAGTGGGGGACCCACAGAGTGGAGAATCTGCCCCTGGATAATTGAGAGTTGATTGGACACACAATGGTCTCCTATTGTCCGCTTCTCATTTTGGTAACAGGGCCAAAGCCAAGCCTGACATAAGTAGCTCTTTCCTCGACCTTCCTCTCCTTGGCCAGCTGTGAGCATTCATGGGTGACAGCCATGTTTGGCACATTCCTTGCTTCACTTCTCTCCCCTCCCAAGGAATCAGGGATTGAGCTAGAATCTAAACTCTGACCATATCACAAATCTGGTTCTTCCCATTTTGTACAACCTCAGCCTTGGTTAAAGCCTGGAAAGTGCTAAAGGGAGCTGTACGGTTTCAAGTGGTTTGATGCCAGAAGCTTCAGGCTACAGTATTTCATTGGCCTCTGTTTCTGTCCTCTGATTTCCCTGATATCTTCATTTTTCCATTACTCTCTCCTTAGGTTTTTTTCATCTGGATTCCCTGCCCCTACTCCATTAATGCTGCAGCATTCCATCTTGCTGCCCCCACTCTGAGGAGAGGAGTGGTTAAGTGTTCAGATTCTGGGTTCAGAACAGAGCAGCCTGGGTTTGAACAGGCTGAGGAGACAGGAGAGGAAGCAGAGCCTCATCTTTGCTTCATTGGTGGCTTCACTCAGCTTAGCACTGCCGACATCCTGCACGTGACTGGGGTAATAGCTGGGCTTCACCTTGCCCAGGGCTGACATGAAGCTTGTATGCAACTGTATGGTCATATTATTTGTTAAAAAGTCCAAACCCCTAGGTATGTCCTTGCTAACCTGGTCTTCTCAGCCCATCCCTTAGGATCTCTTGGACTTCCCTATGATTCAAAACTAAAGGGTTAAAGCTGGGCATGGGTGGGGACCTCCAGGACTCTGCTCCAGCCAGCATGCAGTTAGCACCCATTCTCTTTGGTTGATGGCCTTGCCTTACCTGACCATGCTCCATCAGGAAAGCAGCCTGCCTCATCATCCCCTAGCTAGGGTACTCTCATAGGCACCCCTAGGAATCTCCAGGGCCCAGTGTTTACAGGCAGAATGTGCTGGTTTGAAATTGTTATGTACACCAGAAAATGCCATGTTCTTTTAATGCTTTCCTGTGTGCTTACCTGTTGTGGGTGGGACCTTTTGATTAGGTTGTTTACATGGAGATGTGACTCACCCAATTCAAGGCTGGTCTTAACCCTTTAAGAGAGCTCACAGAGAGAGAGAGCTTAGAAAGAAAATGCCCTGGTTGAAGCAAGAAGGACCCACAGAAACTGAGAAGTCATTTTGACACCCGGGCACCAGAGAGAAAGACCAGCAGACGTCACCATGTGCCTTCCCATGTGACAGAGGAACCCCAGATGCCAGCAGCCTTCCTCACAGAAGGTATCGTCCTTTTGATGCCTTAATAGGGACATTTTCATGGCCTTAGAACTGTAAATTTGTAAACTAATAAATCTCCATTGTAAAAGCCAATCCACTTCTGGTATATTGCTTTTGCTAAAGCTGCCAGAATGCAACATACTTGCTCCTTTCACTATCTGGATTGCCCTTACCAACCATGCTCACCTGTCAAACTGCCACTGATCTTCAAAGACTTTAGGCAGGTACGTTGCTTTTTTGTGCAGGCTTCCCTGATGACCTTCATCTATCACATGCTTCACTGCGTTCCCACAGTGGTTTGTACCTTTCTCTATCAGAGCCTGCATCACCTTGTGTTGGAGCTATTTGTTAGCCCATCTCTCCTTCCACTAAACCAGGATTTCTCAATGTTGGAATATTGCCTGCATATTGGAAATGTCTAGGGAGTTTTGAAAAAGTACCAGTAACTGGGTCTCACTCTTGGAGATTCTGATTTAATTGGAGAGAGATGAATCTTGAGTATTGGGAGATTAAAAACCTCTCCAGGTGACTGTTATATAGAACCAAGTTTGAGACCCACTGCATTAGACTGTGGGCCACTTGAGGGTTGCTACTGTGTCTTATCCATTTTTTAATCCTTTGCACCTGGCACAGTGCACAGCACATAGTAGATGCTCAATGAATAAACACACGTTATCTGGCCTGGTCCTAGGTGAGTAGTAAGGACCCTGTGTAAGAGACTGTCAACTCTTCCCCAATATCCACCATCCCCTTTATGGGAGAAGGATAAAATTTTTAGCTGCAGGTGAATGGCTGCTTAGAGTAAAGACCACATTTCCCAGCCTCCCTTGCAGGTGGTAGGAGAAGCCAACAGAGTAATTCTGGTCAAAGAGATGGAGCAAAAATAATGTGTGCAATTTCTAGGCTATGCTCTTAAAAAGAAGGGTCATACCTTTATATAAACTCTTTCCTTCTTCCCTGCTGTTTGGAATGCCAACCCAGTGGTGGTGGGCCATCTCGGACCATGTGGATGAGGGCAACAAAATAGAAGGAGCCTGGGTGCCATTGTGTTGGCCCTAGAGAGAGACATAAACCAAGGTCACCATTATTTTGGGATTCTATTATAGCAGCCCAGTGTTAGTGCCTAAGTCAGTTGTAAAAATGTTAATATTTTCATTTCACAAATACTGATGCCTGAGCTCACTAAGGCTAGCAAAACTCACACTGACCCCTCTCTGGTCTGGCAGGCAGCCCCGATGCTCCACAGAAACAGTACTCACGGGGTCACTGATGCTCCCCAACACTCTTAGACAAAAGACTGATATCCCTAATATGGACCACAAAGCCTTGTCTTCCGCCTCACCCTGCCCTCTACTCACCTTGCTCTCTCTGTCTCAGCCTCACTGGCCTTCTCTTGGTGAATGGGCCATTGCATGAGCTGTTTCTTCTGTCTGGAATGATCTCAGCCTACGTTTTCACCTAGTTAACTCCAGCTCATCCTGCTCTCCTTCATGTCTCAGCTCTATTATCACTTCTTCAAGTCTCCCCTGACCTCTCCAACTGGGTAATCCCATATTATAAACCTTGAGGCTCTCTTTTTAGTATTCACTACAGGTGTTATTTTTCAGTTATTTGGATGATTATTTAATTAGCAGTTGTCTACATCACTAGACAGTAAGCACCATGAAAGCAAAGCCTGTGGTTGTTTTTGCTCACTGCTTACTCCACAAAGCCTGGTATGGAGTCTTGCATGTAGTAGGTGCTCAACAAATATTTGTTGAATAAATGAATAACCTCAAGAGGATAATGTTTCCCCTCCACTGTAGAAACAGGCAGAGGCAGGGAAGATGAAAAGCATATGGTTAAAACATTAAGAGGAGAGGGATTTTATCTCTTAACACTTTTTCCAGAGGAGCAACAGCCAATCCTGACCTGGCTAGGGGAAATTTAGCCAAGTGTGATCTCACTAGCCTTAGCTCCAAATTATGTTGCTCTTGGCATTCTAGCCACCAGATCACAAATAGGTGGACTGACACAGCTCTGGGTAGCCGCATTTCTTCCCAGAGCCATGATGAATGGGAGAGAATTAGTACTTAACTCCTTCCTCTCTTGTTTGCAGGCTCATTTTAGGGCTTCTGCCTAAAAACACCTGGCCTGAAGTCCTCTGAAAGAGTCATGAGCTTGTATCCAACATGTTTCTTCTTGCCTGGTGTGCTATCTCTCATTGATACTGTTTCCCTAGAGAACCCTAACTAATACACCTGGAATCATTTCCCCTGCCTCTTTTCAGTGTGTGCAAGTCCTATACTTCCTTCAAGGCCCAGGACTTGTCCTGGCTCCTTCATGAAGACTTGATCAGCTACACTAACTTGTGAGTACTCTCCATCCCCCAAATTTCAGGAGATTTGTTGGGAGCAATCCATAGGCCCTTATTATAAGTTGCTTAACAGTATTACTTATTTATATCTAACTATGTTATCTTTCCAACTGAAATGTAAATTTATCGAGGACAGGAATATACAGTGGTATCTAGTGAAACATGAAGTGTTTGTTTAAGGTGACGATGATGATGATGATAAATGAGGAAGTTTATAGTCTCTCCCAAAAGATTGTTGGTACCTTTATAGTCCCATACCCCAGAATTAGGGTAAGACATGGGTCTTAAGAAAATTTTTCACTGCAGGATTAAAAATGAAGTTGCTTCCAGCAGAACACACCATGAAGGCCCTAATTTGCTCACAGCCAGACCTCAAAATTGCCCAGGGTAATGAAAACGGTAAGTGAATTGATGTCTCTTTTAACTTTGGTTGTAGTGAAAGGGAAAAGAATTAACCAATTAGAACAAAAGAGCACTGCACTTGGGTACTAGCCTTGTACTTTAGTGTATTCCCCAGGGGCCCCAGAGCCACCCACATCTGACTTTTTAATCAGAGAGAAATATGTGGTTTCTTTTTGAGAAAATACCAAAGATAAGATTCGTTGTTGTGTTTCCTTGCTTTTATCTCTCCACCCATGAACCCACCCATCCATCCTTTCATCCATTCATCCAGCCAGCCAGCCAGCAAAGACATTGAGAGTTGCCCATGTGCTAAACACCATGCTAAGCATGTGTATAAGGATGGATGTTAGCAATAGGAACAAAAAATAATGGCTAATGTTTTTTTGAGTGATTGCTGTGTAATAGGTTCACATATTGCTGCATTTAATCCTTACAACCTTCTTCAATTGTACAATTCTGAAGACTCACGACCCTTCACGTATGGGACCTGTTGTGACCCTCAGCTCATATCCTCTTGACTTGCCTTTTTGCTCTAGCCATTGCCATGGCAGTCAGCTCCTTGCAGGTATAAGCTGGTAGTACCTCATTTCAGATACACACTTATCTCTCACTCTTCTGCACTGGGGTTTCACTGCTGCCAGGGACTCCCACTTGGGGGAATCTACTCAGCCATTCTGACACATGTTCAACCTCGAAACTGTAAAGGACAATTCTGATGTATTCAGAAGGCCCCAACAAAATTGAGCCCAGTTGCCCACAATGACCAGCTCAATAATGTATACTTATATTGACTTTCCCTTCTTTGCTTTTTCATTCTTTCTGGTCCCTCACTCCTGTTCTCTGGGATCACTTCCTCCCCAAAGCTGCTTGAATGCAAGCCCTTGTCTCAGGCCCTAGGGAGGAACACAAGCAAGCACAATTAATAAGAACATTTTACAGTTGAGGAAGGTAGTGGGCTGAATGGTGGCCCCAAAGATATCAGCTCCGAATTCCTGGAACCTGGAAGTGTTGCCTTTTTTGGAAAAAAGGGTCTTTGACAACGTGTTTAAGTTAAGGATCTCAGAATAGGGAGATGATTCTAGATTATCTGGACAGGCCCTAAATGCCATCACAGGTATCCTTAGAAAGGATCCTCATAAGAGGTTATGTGTGATGAGGCAGAGGGAAATCTGATATACAGAAGCAGAGGAGGCAGTGTGACCACAGACGCAAAGACTGGGGTGATGTGGTCACAAGACAAGGAATGTGGGAGCCACCAAAAGCTGGAAGAGGCGAGGAGTAGATTCTCTTGTTGAGTGTATGAAGGGAGTGCAGTCCTGCTGTCACCCTGACTGTGGTCCAGAAGTACCGATTTCAGAGTCCTTACCTCCAGGACTGTGAGAGAATAAATTTCTGTTGTTATAAACCACCAAGTTTGTGGTAATTTGTTACGGCAGCCACAGGAAACTAACAGCAGGAAGTCAAATAATTTGCCCAGGTCTTTCTTACAATTTGTAAGTGGCAGAGTCAGGATTCCAACTCAGGTCTGTCTGACTCCAGTGCCCAAGTTAGAACTTTCCTTCTTCTGCAAATAGAAAGGACAACATTCCTGCTCTGGAGAGCAGATAGACCACCAAACCAGGAATCATAGCTCATATTGGTAAGAGCTATAATTGAAGGAGGTGGGTGTCTGGAAGCTGAGAGAGAAGAGGTCTTCCCTGGGAGATATCATTACCTACGATCAACCAAGAAGCCTTTGTGTGAGAACAACTACACTGAGGGGCACACAGACTCTGGCCAGCCAACTTCAACCCAAACACTTCCTTCTTCGACCTCTGATGCTGGCTGAAATCCTAACCTCCATCAGATCAGTCCAAAATACTTGTGCTTATTCTTCCATCCCTTTGCCTAGGGTGGACTGGGATAAACTCACCCCAGGAAGGCCTCTCTCAGTTCTGGAAAATCCTCAATGTCCCCATTGAAGTAAGACATTTTGCCTCTGAAGCCCAGAGAAGGACTTTACTGTGAACTTGAAGATTCCTTGAAGCCATCAGAATACAGGGTCCAGCAAAGGAGGCCTTGGACCCACTGGAAGTATGTGGGAATCTGCCCTGAAATGGCAGGTCAAGGGACAACAGACAGTTGGGACTGTGCACAGGAACAAGCAAGGAGTTTTGCTGGCTTTGTTTGGAGGGCAAGCTGTTGGCAGGGATGTTAACGCCTTAAGTAGGACTTCTCTGACTTGGTCACTCAGCCATATTAAAGCCATAAAAACTCCTTATCATTACCTCTTAGCATTAAGTAATTCACTCCAATTCTTCTGGAACCACTTCCTTCTCTCACCTAAAAGTTTAATCCCAAAGAAATTCCTTGCATAATATTATGCAGTAGCCTTGCCTGACCCTTCTCAGAGTGTTGGGTTGGCTCTTCTGCTCCTCTTTTATTTCACAAATATTTATCAAGCACCTTTTGCCAAATATTGGGCAAAGTTTAGGGATACAGAAATGAATGACCCAATCCTTTACCTCAGGGAATTCACAATCTAGGTGGAGAGACAGACAAAGAAACAACACTTAAAAAATAATTCTAAAGGTAGCACATGGTACACATGCCCAGCTTAGTATGGGGTAACTCAGAAGAGGGCACTTAGAAGAGGAGATAGTGGTAGTAAGTCTTAAAGGAAGAAGCTGATTTTATCCATGTGAAAAAGGAGGATAGGGAGAGAGGTTGTGGAGGGGAGGCAAAAGGGAAACATTTGCACAAGTAAAGAGATGATAGGGTGAAAGAGAGAGAGAGAGAAGAGAGAAACAATTGGGGATCCAGAAGGCAGTTAGTGAGGTTGGAGCTCAGGGTAAGTGTACATTCAGAGCTGGAGATGTCAGCATGAAAGCCTCATAGGCCATGTTGAAATTAGACTTTATTATGAATGTAATGGGAGATTAATTGAAGGATTTTAAGCCAGAGGAGTGACATGATAATATTTACCTCTGAAATGATCACCATGGCATCAGCTTGGAGAATACCTTGGAGTGAGGCAAAGAGGCCCGTTAGGAAACTATGGCAGTGGTCCATGTGAAAGATGATGAAATGGGGATGACAATAAGGGACAGATGCAAGAGCAATTTAGGATACAGAATCAGTAGAAGTGGGTTACAGATAGGCACTGGAAGCTGAGGTGAAAGGAGTTGAAGATGGCTTCTAGGTTTCCAGCTTGCACAACTTGGTCAATGGGAAAAAGAAGACTGAGGGAGAGCAGGAAGGGGGAAATAATGAATTGGGTTTGGATATGAGTTTGAGAATATTCCCCATCAATTAAGTAGAGCTATTTAGTAGGTAGGTTATTCAGAAATCTATAGTAGAACTTCTCTTCCCTATCAATACTAGCACATTAAGTAATGTCTTAGATTCCCAGGCCGCTAAGACAAATACCACACAATGGGTTGGCTTAACAGTAGGAATTCACTGGCTTGCTGTTCAAAGGCTAGAAGACTTGCTTCCTCCAGAGGGTCAGCAGCATTCTGGCTGGCCTGCAGGCAATCCTTGGGTTTCTCGGCGTCCCATCACATGGTGATGTCCTCTCCTTTTTCTTACAGGTTCTGTTGACTTCGAGCTTTCCCTTGTGGCATTCTTTTCCATGTCCAATTTCCTTTACTTATAGGGATTTATAATCCATACTGGATTAAGACCTACCCTTATTTAGATTGTACTCAATGAATATTAACACCTTCAGTGGTTCTATTTACAAATGGGTTCACAGCCACAGCACCAGGGGTTAGGACCTGAACATGGCTTTTGTGAGAAGATGATTTAAGCCCCAACAAATAGTCTCTTACATGTACACACATTGCTACCACCTGATTTTTGATAACTCTCAAGTCTTTAAATCTAGCCTGAACCTCTCTTCTGAGCTCCAACTCCCTGATCCATCCACAGTGAGGTACTTCCTTTTGGATGTCCCATCCTCAGAGGTTAAGTGATTGTGTCCCATTACTAGAGGTATGTCTCTAAAGCTGCACTGTTCAGTATGGTAGCCACTAGACACATATGGCTGTTGAGCAGTTGAGATGTGGTTAATTCAAAATTGAGATGTACTTTTACCATAAAATAGACCCTGAATTTCAAAGACTTATATGAATGAAGGATGGAAAATATCTTATTAATAATTTTATATTGATCATGTATTGAGAAGATGATATCTAGGATATATTAGGCTAAGTAAAATATATTATTAAAATTAATTTGCCTTTAAAAATATCTTTAAAAAATGTGGGTACCAGAAAATTTTAAGTGGTATGTGGCTCACGTTCTCTTTCTATGGGTCAGTGCTGGCTTAGACTGGCTTAGACAAGCTAACATTGGAAACCAGGTATCCTGGCTTCCAATCCAGGAGAAACCCTTCATTCAACAAATATATTTGAAGTACCCACTTTGTGATGAATAAGATAGAGATGGTCCCTGCTGTTGGTGGTGGTGGTGGGGGGGTTGTGGTATTTAAACGCAGTTTTTTCTTGCTTTATCATTGAGATTAGTGTAAGAAACAGCTTTGAAAAGTACAAAACACCTTACAATATAAAAAAATAACATGAGGATAATTTCTAGGTAGAAAGAAGACATGCTCTGATCTCCAGATGAGAGTTAAAGATATGAGGATATTCTCACGTGGGTAGAAAACCATGTGATCAGTTCAATAATGGTGAAAAACTAAGTGGCCTTTAAATGGCATTGAGTTTATGCCAGTGGATGCAAAGGAGAGCTATGAAGCATATACAGATTGTAATTTCCAGCGAAAGAATTTGACGTTGGGAATGCCTGAATCGAGCATGACGGAAGGAGAATTTTGACTAATTATGGCTGAGCTGAAATCATTGCCCTGGTAGAAAAAAGGGAAGTTGGATTTTAGTAAACATTTCCTCAGCCAGTACTAGTGGGAGATCACAGCAGGAACAGGTGAAGCAGAAGAAATATTCACACAAGCCCTCAAGGTAGCCTAAAATTTGCACAATTGTTGGGAAATGGCAGCAGCAACAACAAGGTAAAGGTAATGGTTCAGGCAAAGGGCAGCTCAATTTGAACTAAGTCTTTAGGAGGGCGAAGAAGCTAAGGGGCAGGTGACCGGCAGCCCTGGTCTGCGGATGGTTTGCAGGCTGGGGGAGCGGAGTCCAGGACCAGGTTCTACGGCACTGTCAGCAGATGCTTGCTTCAAGGAACGTGGTCTCTGAAAGGCGGCCTTCGGGACCACGTGCCTCTCATTTTACAAATAAGGGAAAAGAGCAGCAGGGAGGGGAAAACCAGGTACAGGCTGAGCTGCTTTGTGCGGGACCCTGGATTACTGTTGGCAGCCCAAAGGGAATAAGACTGCCTTGCCTTCCAGTAAGCAACTCCCGGGAGGGGATCCCATTCCTTTGGCAGAATTTCCCACACAGTGGAAGCAGTCTGTAAAATTAGTTTAAAAAGCACATCGTACTATTTTAAAACCCCTGGTTCAGAACCACAGGGCTACACCCCGGTGGAACAAGTGTTTGGAATTTCTTTACTGCAAAAATGTCATCATGGGAAAGAAGTTTAATCAATATTTAATTCAAATTTAATTGGTGGGGGTGAACTGTGAGTATCCAGCAACCATGTACCAAGTGCTTTTCTGTATTAGGATTATTTAATCTTCACAAAAATCTGATGAAAGAGATATCATTAGTCCTGTTTTATAGATGGAAAAACTGAAGCTTCTGGAGATTGAGTGACTTGCCCAAGGTCACATAGCTAGTGAGCAGCAGAGCCAGAATTCAAATCTAGCTTTACTCTACTTGCACTGTTCAATATGGTAGATACTAGTCATATGTGGGGATTTCAATTTCAATTTCAATTAAATTAAATAAAATTTAAAATTCAATTGCAGTAGTCATATTTCAAGTGCTCAATAGTCACATGTGACTCGTGACTACCATAGTACACAGTGCAGATAGATTTAGCACATTTCCATCTGCACCAGAATGTGCTTTTGGACAGATCTGCTCTAGACCAGTTGACCCAGGAGGAAGAGGGTATATAAGATAAATGAACAGACCCAGCCTTAACCTCTATGGCTGGCATTCTTCAGGTAACAGGACTAGATGTAGTGACCCTATCCTACCTCCCCACCAGAATTCTAGTGTCCTCTCTCCCTGACTCCTCACCATCATCTCCTTAGGAGCATTTCTGTTTAGCACCCACTATATTCTGAAACATCCCCAGAGAAGATAAACACTGCTGCTGTCTTTTGGTAATGACCTTCTCTCTGGTCTGGATATCTCTGTAGACTCTATAAATCTGCTTGCCATAGTCAGTCTTTCTGCAGGAAAGCTTGTAGGCAAACGATGCTGATGTTGCCGGGAGTTTTACTTTTGTTTTCAGAAAGGTTCTTAAAGCCAGAGACAAGCCTGGCTGGAAGTCACTGGGAAGTCTATTTTCAGTTCTACAAAGGCAGACAACAGCCCTCTGAGCTCACCAAGGGCTTCTTGCTTGTGTGAGCATTAAAAAGGGCAGAGAGGAAAAACACAGCTTTACAAGTCTAAACAGAAAATTGACGTCAGAATTATTTATTTTTCCTATCAAATTGTTTTTTTTTTTAAAATAAAATGAAACAAAACAGGCCATCTGTCCATATATGAACTATCCGTGTGGTCCCACAGCTCTTAAGATGGTGAGCTCAATATAGTAATCCCAGAATAGGAGACAAGTTCCGGAAGCTGAAAGCCAGTCCCTAAAATCTACCACCCATCTGGGCACAATTGAAGAGAAGGACAGTGAGTTAGAGACTGGTGCTTAAATTTTGGTTCTATTTCTTCTTGCCTGTCTCAGAGCTCTTGTTGCTAATTCCCCACCTCCCCACCCTCTTAGCCATATTTCAGCCTTTTTCAGGAACAGGGTACTTCTTGGAAAGATCAGCACCACAATTCCATGTTTTCATATTAAGGGAACAGAGACTGGCCTCCCAGGAACTGCTCCAGTGACAGTACAGGAATGAAATTGTGGTGAAGACAGGACAGGATATGGTCATGGGGTAAATTACTTTGATGCAATGGTAGCCTCCAAGTATACTACTAGACAAGTTATCCTAGGAGTCATAGAACAGAAGAGTTCACATTAGAATCACACAGTTTATTGAGTCAATTTAAAACACACATAGAGAAGCAAGGGTAAAATGATGGGGCCAGTCAATGTACTTAGGATAGAGTACAAGAGAGATGGAAGGAACACACTACTTGAGTCCTGCCTTAAGCAGTATTTATTTCCTTCTCTCTCTCCTTCTCTTTCTCCCTCTCTCCCTCTTTCTCTCCCCCTCTCTTCCTCCACTATCTCCCTCCTCACTGCATCAGAGCTGAGGTTGAAGAAGGGAGCTTAGCACTGGGAAGGTGCCTGGAACCAACACAAACACTTGCTCTATTGGAGAGACTCAGGGGTAAATTGTCTGATTGCAGACAAGGCTCTCCAAATAGCCAGCTGAGCAGCTCTGGTTGTTTGTTTGTTTGTTTGTGTCTGCATCTTGTGAGCAGAGAAAAGGGGGAGCCAGAATTTGACACCATGATGGGTAATTGATTTAGGGACAACATAGTTGTCATCCTGGAGGACAACTATGGCTTATGACTCGGTCCTTCCATCCTTTTCTGCTTGTAAATATCACCCTCATTTGTTTCATCTACTTTATCTTCCACTCATTTTTTCTATCTGCCTTACAGGTTTCTAACTCACACTCTATAAATAACACATCTTGTGAATTCTGCTTATGTGTCCCAAGCAAATTGCTTATTCACTGTCTACATTTAACACTTCTTAAGAATTTCATTCACCTTATTTTGTTTTGCCTTAGAAGGCAAAATTGAATATTCTCCAACAATATAGCAAACACACATTATAGGCCAAAAACTAACATCTTTACATCCATTTTAAAACATATTTAACAACTTTAGGATTGCAATTTAGAAAAATGTATAGTTCAGAAAATTTTTTTTGGCTGTAGGAAGCACTTTGCTAAAAAGAAAGCTTATATTACATTTACTGGAATACTTCCTGGAGCCATTAACTTACTCTTTTTTTGCTATTTGCTTTCTAAAAGTAAGATGTGCAAGTGAAATAATTCTTCTATGATAGTATTTTGTCTCTTTGACTAAAAACATCTAACTTTTTTTTGTTGCACTTCTATAATTTTCAGGAATTAAATATCTTATCAAATGTTATAATAATAAAACTGCTCTTCAGAAACATACATGGACCCATAACAATTTTTGAAATTACCTATATGACTGCTTGTTGAGCTGCACATTAAGAGATGACATCTTTCTGTATGTATGTTCTATTTTACAATAACAGAAATGGCTGAAGTTGTGGAACTGTGACCCATGGCAGTCTTTGACTTTTGCTCTCGAGGTACTTGTGAAATCGTACAGGGAATGTTATCACTGTTATGTATATATGTATATCTAGTAAAGTACACAATAAAAGAAAACTTCATCGCAGTAGCCAAAAGGTGGAAACCACTCAAAAGTCCATCAAAAAACAAAAACAAAAACAAAAACAAAAAACAAAAAGCAAGAACACCACACATGGTCAGTCACTTGCATTTGTTCTAAAAATCTATTCCTTTTTTCTCAAAGGCTTTAGGCAAAGAGAGGCAGACAGCAATCTTGTACTTTATATTTTTAAAGGGAGATCTTTTCATAAAAATATAGTGTGAATTACAGTTCTTAATCTGGTGCCTATAAAATGGGTCTATGAACTAGCTGAAACTACACACATGCCTATGAGCTTGTATGTCTATTTCTGTAGAGATTGTATAAGGAAAAGCAGCCTGGTGGGATAAGAGCGTGATATGTGGAGCCTGGCTGTCTGAGTTTGAATCCTGACTTTCACTTAATAGCTGAGCCTTGGGAAAGTTACTTTCCCTGTGCCTCATTTTTTTCATCTGTAAGATGGGGACAAGAACAATAACTACCTCACTGGATTTTCATAAGGCATAAATGAATTGATACATTGAGGGTATCAACTTTGATAATCTTCTTTAACTTAGAAGAGTCCCTGACACACAGAACTCAGTAAATATCAGCTCTGACTATATAGTTTTAATCAGATTTTCATAGGGATTGGCAAACTTAAAAAGGTTAAAAATCTTTGGCCCAGTTGTCTCATTTAGGCTTAGATACAATAAAGAAAGATTCTGGATCTTTAATTGAATCTAAGCCAGAAAAAAAAAAATGATAGCAGTTGTCTTTATGGAGCCTAAACAACATAGATATGCTAGGGTGACCAGCCATCCTGGTTTGCCTGGACTTTCCCGGTTTTAGCACTGAAAGCTGCATGTCTTAGGAACCTCCTCAGTCCCAGGCAAAGCAGGGACAGCTGGTCACCCTAGATACCAAAGGGAAACACAAGTGTTGTTGGGGTAGGAAGAAAGTGAAGTAACATTTGCTGAGTGCTGGCACTGCCAGTCCTTTTACAATACGGTATTTCATTTAATTCTGACTTGACTTTAATTGGTCTTTGTACCAATAACTTAAAAATAACTACCAATAACATTTCAGGCATACCAGCCAGTGAGCTAGGTATTATTCCTGCCACTTTACAAAAAACAAACAAACAAACAAAAAAACAAAATACAGAATTGTAGGCCAGCCTAAGGTGAAATAACTATTAAGAGGCCAACTTGAGATTCCAGTCTAGGTATCTCTGGCCATAAAACCTGGACTCATTCTAGGATACCCTCCCCCCTCCTATATCCATACAAAATCTCCTAGTTTTGATCTATTTGTGGCTGAGAGTTCTCACAATTTCTTTCTGGAAACTGGTTGTCTCAAAGAGAACTATGGCTACAATTTAAGACCCAGGACGTTGTGCCTTTGGTTTGGTAACACTTGAACTGTCTTCAAAGGTGTCTGCTTATGGTCATTACATATTCATCCCTGATTCTTTTAGGACAGTATGTAGGGCAGCTTCTTGAGGACAACTCCATCCTTCTCTGCTTATGGTCATGCGGACTGTCTTGTCTCCACTTAGGGCTGAGTTGCTTTTTGTAAACATCAGTGCCCTGCAGATTACAATTCCAATCTATCCTTTTGCAGGTCTTGCACATTGTCAACCGACTTGTGAGGTTGTGCAGTGAGAACCAGGGCTTCAGGCCTGGAGGGTAATTGGTGGCTAAATCTCACCCCCAGAGGCTTGCCCTGTTATCTGTACTGAAGAGGACAAGAACATGAGAGAGACTGAACTTGCCCAAAGGTCAAAAATTATTCTATCCCACTCTACAAGGCAGATGTCCTCATATTCCTTTCCCAATTTTGAGTCCAAGCTGGTCACCCCCAATGTGGCTTTGATTGGCATACATTCCTGGTGCCTGCATTATCAGTGCATTAATTGATCCACTTGCAGGTTGGCAGGTACGTACCTTCTGCCAGTGAGAACGTGGTCATCCTGCCCAAACTGGAGGAACAGCTTAGAGTTCTTATTGGTTATTCTATTGAAAAACTCCTAGGAACCAGAGCAGATTCTCATTTCGAAAGCATGATTCCTCAGATGTTTTCTACCTCTGGATACGTTACCTGTATATTGCCAAATTCAATGGTCACATCTCAGTCTTCATTTAGTTAACGTTCAGGAAATCTTTATTGAAATACTTCCTTTATGCTAGACACTCTTCTAGACACTGAGTAAACAGCAGTGGGCAAAACAAACAAACTTCCCTGCTCATGTGGAAGATACACACCAGTGGGGAGAGACAACAAACAAACAAAATAAGTAAAATTTATTGGATGACAGATGGATAAGGTCTATGGAGGAAAGTAAAGTAGGGAAGAAAGTTAGGGAGTACAAGTGAGGTGCTAGAGTTGCAATTTTAGATAGAGTGGTCAGGGATGATTTCACCAAGATGCTGTCATTTGAGTGAGATCATGAGACACTTGGATATCTGGGAGAACCTGCATTGCCGGTGGAGGAACATCAATTGTAAAGGCCCTAAGAAGGCAGCAGGAACATCAAGAAGGTTGGAGTGGCTAGAGTGGAAGGAACAAGGTGGAGAGGAGGAGCAGGTAAGGTCAGAGAGGTAGAAGGGGCATTAGAGCATGTAGGACCCTGAAGGACATTGTAAGAATTTGGCTTTTTCTTGAGCAAGATGAGAAGTCATCGAATGGAGAATTGACATAAAAGGTCACTCTGGCTTCTGGATTAAGAAAAGTTCATAGAGGGATGTGGTGGTTTAAAAAAAGTAAGTCCATAAATTCTTTGAAGTTCCTCTCCTCAAAGGGTGAAGCCTAATTTCCTCCCCTTGAATGTGGGCTAGACTTTGTGACTCACTTCTCACAGATAGAAGTGGTAGAAGTAATGGTGCATGATTTTGGAGATTAGGACATAGGAGGCATTGTGGGATCTTCTCTGTGCTGCCTCTCAGATCACTCAATTTGGGGGAAGCTCGTTGTCATATCATGAGGTCACACAATCAGCCCATGGCGAGCTCACAAGGTAAGGAACTGAGGCCTCCTGTCAATAGCCAGAGGAATTGAGGCATTGTGTGAACAGCCACACAGTGAGCCATCTTGGAAGCAGATCCTCCACCCTCATGAGACACATGGAGCCAGAACCATCTAGCTAAGCTGCTCCTGCATTCCTGCTCAGAAAATGTGAGTTAATGAATGCCTATTTTAAACTGCTAAATTTGGGGATAATTTGCTAAGCTGCAATAAATAATATAAAGAGCTAGAACAGAAGCCATGAGGCTAGTTAAGAGATTATTTCAGTAATCCATATAAGAAGGTGACATGGAAGTGATGAACAAATTGCTAGATTTATATCCAGCCTGGATAAGGAGAGTGAGAGAAAGAAAAGTCAGGTTTTTTGACTCAAACAAAGTGAAGATTGGATGTTACTTGAGCTCTCAAAAATATTCAACGTAGTCAACTCATTCCCTCCTTAGAACAATATTTTATTTTCCTGGCTTCTATGGTACTACATTCTGACCTGCTTTTCCTTTTATTTCACTGACTAATCCTCTTCGTTCTCCCTTACTGGCACCTGCTCAGCTCAAGCTCCTAATGTTGGAGTAACCCAGGACTTGCTTTTGGACTTCCTTCTTTTTTTTTTTTTTTTTTTCGGTTTACAGTTTCTTACTAGTAATTCTTATCCACTCTGAAGACTTGAAATACCATCCATATGGCCAATGATTCCTAAATTTATATCTCCAGGTCTATCTTCTCCACTGAGCTCCAGACTCAAAAATGCCATTACTTACTTGACATTTCCATGTCTATACCTAATAGGTTCTCAATTTTAACATGACCAAAACTGAATTCTTGATTTTCTGCCACCAGCCCTATTCTTACTCTAGTCATCACCGTCTCAGGAAGTAGCAACACCACCACCCAATTATTTAAGCCCAACACACCAGGAGTCATTTTTTATTTCTCTCTTTCCTTCATCCTCTATCTTTGGCTCATTGGCAAGCCTTATTGATTCTATGTCCAGAGCAAATCTCAAACATGTACATTTCCTCCCATTGCTGCTGACACCACACTGCCCCAAGCTATGATCATCTTTCACTTAGACTTGTCCTCCCACTCTCCCACAGCAGCCAGTGTGATCTGAAAACACAAATGAGATTAAGGACCTCTTCTTAAAATTCTTCACTGGCTTTCCATTGTACTTGGAATCACATCCAGGCCTTTTTTGTCATGGCTAACAAGTTTCCACATGAAGTTGGCTCCTGTCTATCTCTGACTTCATCTGATACTATTCTCCTCCTCTGTTTGTCACCAGCCATTCTGTCCTTCTTTCAGCTTCTTGATGATGCTAAATTCATTCCCGGATTAAGGCATTTGCATTTGTTGTTCCCTCTGCCTGGAATATGCTCCTCAAGATATCTTCATGGCTATAAGCTTCTTGTCATTTTGGTCTGAAACAAACGCCACTTCCTCAGAGAGCCCATCCCTGAGTTCTAAACCTAATAGCCCCCTTCCAGTCACTTATCATGTCACGATTTTTTTTTTTGTTTTCTTCATTGCTGTCTGAAAATATCTTGTCCACTTATTTGTTTACATATTTATTTTCAGTCTCCTCTCCTCTAGACACTTTGGTCCTAATCTTAACCCTAACACTTTTGTCTGTCATGTTCATTACATATCTACCTCCTCAGCCCCTATCATAAAACTTGGCACATTGTAGGTATTTTAAAAATAATTATTGAATGTATAAATGAATGAATAAATGAATGATCTGACAGAGCAAAAGAAAATTTTAAAGCCCAATTTACTTTTTCATCTCCGTTTGAACTCAAGGTAGCACAGAGTAAAGGGGAATCTTCCTCAATTGCATCAAGATCTCTCCTGATCCATGGCCTTTGTAATTGCTGTCTTCACATACTTGCTCCACTCCGGTACTTGGGTCTTTGCTGAAATGCTACTTTACTAGAGAGGCCTTTCCTGAGCCCTCCCTCACCCTATCATTTAATTCCAGGGAACCAGAGATATAGTTTAGTTCCATTTTATCCTATGCCCAAAACATTGGAATATTTTTTTCACTGTTGATGAAACTGTTAAATCTTCGGAAGCCTTGATTAACTTAATGCTTGAATGAGGTGTTTCAATTATTTATGGCTGCATACCAATCCACCCAAAATACAGTGGCTTAAACACAACAATTTATTTTCTTATGATTCTACAAACTGAGATGGACTTTACTGGACAGGAGTATCCAAGAAGTCTCATTCACATGGCTGGCAGTGGTGCTAGCTATCAGCTGGGAGCTGAGCTGGGCTGTCAACCAATGTGCCTTAATTTTCTTCCAATGGCCTCTTTGTGTGGTTTAGGTTTTCTGGGGCATGGTGGCTGGATTCTAAGAGAGAGTTTTCCAAGCCTGTGGACTCAGAAGCTGCAGATCTTTGGAGACTTAGCCTTGGAAGTCACACAGTATTACTTGTTGTGAATTCTGTTGGACAAAGTCAGTCATGGGACCACATCAGAATCCAGTGGAGGGATATAGACTCCACTTCTCAAAGGGAGTAGTAGCAAAAGATTTGTGATCATTTTTAATCCTACCGTCTTTAATCAGTGTAGAAAGGTGGTCATTTGACTTCAACCCTCGTTGATGAAAATACTCCTGAAATTATATTATTCCCACAAGTAGTTTACAAAGGACATAATCTCCGTAATGATTAAAGGCCTTTCAGAAACTCAAGTTCACTCTTACTCATTTCCATAATTATTTTAAAGTTTGGGTTCTAGCCCCAGCTCTGTCACAAACTAACTTGTTTTATTATCTTGGAAAAATCACTTAGGATTTTTGGCTTTTTTTTTGTTCATCCAAGAATGAAGGGATGGATTTGCATCATTTCTATTTTTGATTCCAGCCCTAAGATGCTCTGATTTTATAGTTTCATGTAAATTATCAGTCATAAATTCAAGACATACTCTTTATGCATAAATTTCTTGTATGAACATGTTTGCTTGTGATTATGTTATTTCTCACAGAATGGAAGGACATAACATTGTTTAAATGGTTGAGGGAGAATAATTATTAAGTTCAACTAATCAAATTATGCAGAGACTGTCAGCTATTCTTCAAAGCCCATTGCTTCTTCCTGGACACAGCTGCAGCCTCCCTTGCATTTAGGCAAGGCCATGTGACTCAGCGCTGACCAATGGAGTGTGAGTAGGAGTCAGGTATATCATTTCCCCTCTCCGTAGGCTGAAATGGAGACAACTTCCAGTGTAACCTTGCAGGCCTCCTCTTGAATACAGCAGAGCTTCCATCAGAGAGTGAGCCGAGAGGGAAACAAAGAGATTAACTGCTAGAAACTCTGTTAGATATAAGACTCTTTATGAAAATGCAGATCCCAGAGAAGTTTAAAGAAATTTTATTGAGAAGAAATAAGAACTCTTACTGCTACCACAACAGCTATTGTAGACCAGTGAGCTGAACTGAAGAAGGAAATCTGGAGAGAAAAGCCCCAGGTCCCAAATGAAACCGTTCGAGGAGGCTGAATCTTAGGAAACTCTGAAGAGGGCAGCTTGTCCTGTAATTTTAAATAGGCCTGAAATCCATACAGAAAGAATTTGCCTTCTTCAAGGGAACTGTAAGACATAACTGTGCCATTGACTTAGGGGAGACACAAGAAGCTGAACTAGAAAGTAGAACCGTAGTTGGCGCTTAGAAACCTAATTTATGAATTAACTGGTACCCAGTCAAAATGACTAATAATTCTGGGACGGTAATTATCCACCTGTAGGCTTTATTTTTTTCCTCCAACTTTCTCCTTTTCTGTAGTTTACAAACCTTTAATAATGAACATGCATTACCTTTATAATTCTAAAAATTCAATTAACTTAATTAGAAAAAAATTACCCACCAGATGATGGGAGGTTTCTCATTAATTCATCATCAGGCATCATCGTCTGGCTCCATGATTTCTGCCCACTGTGGAACAGTTATTTTTTTGCTCTTATCAGCTGACTCTGGGTGATGTGTTGCAGGAGGTGTGTTACGGGAGGAGGGTGATAGGAAAAGTAAAGGGAAAGAGCATTTCCCAGAGCACTGTCTGTGGAAGAGAGACCCACCCCAACTTCCTTGAGTGGGTGCACTGCAAATCCCCACCCTGCTTTTGGTGATTTCAAGGGGGAAAGAGGAGGGAAGGAAGCAGAGGTTCTATTGGGAGTGGGGAGGAGGTTCTCTGGGTGTCTGGTTTTGTTAAACTACACTGTCACTGATAACCTTACATTTATAAATTTGGGTTTGGTCCAAATGAGATCCTGGAAGAGAAGTCTTAAATTGGGCTACATGCCACCTGCGAGGGTGCTGGGGATGGTCTGGGCCTACCAGCCTCCCTCCCACCAACAGCTGTGCTCTGGTGGGCTTGTTGGGTAGGCTTGTTGGATAGATCTGCTTTGGTATAGACTGAAGGGTACAGAATTATTAGCCTTTTTCTAGGTTAGATCTGATGTTAGTTTTTCAGTGTCGTGAGTAGAAATTTTAGAAGAGCTGAAATGATTTACTTAATGTAAATATAGATTGATCGTTAATTATACACTCATTTTAAGGAGTCAGCCACATGTAATGAGTGGTTACTGTGTGACTATTAAAGAAAGAAAGGATGCAATCCCTGTCACCCAAGTCTCCAAATGGAAGTTTCTTTCATGTCTCTGAAATGCAGTACAATTCTGAGATTACAATATTGCATGTCATAACATGGTGGAAAAAAGGAATTTAGTCACAGTTTACACTGAGATTCAGAGGACTACAAATGAGAATTAAGGAGACAATGGAAAATTAAAAGGCAGCATTACAAAGAAAAGAATTTTTCTTCCTGATCTGGAATTTGAAAGAATGTTCATGCTCTGAAAGAAGCACTCATGCAGTAGGTATACTTAATGTATGACATCTTCCTAATCATCATTCCATTATTGATTAACATCACATTGTGCTTCAGTTAGTTAATTGTAGCCTTTTCCTGTTCCTGGCTCTGGTGTTTAAAAGCAAAATAGGCCCTTTGTTACAGTCTCAGAAGAACTATTTACACATTTTGATTTGGAAAAGAACAGCTCATTTTTCTGGGCGTTTCTGGCATTTTTATTCCACACGGAATATGCAAGCAAAACTGGCTGAACTTTCAGACATCAGCTAAATCCTAATAATCACTAGAGCATTTCTTGCCTTGCTCTTTTCGAATGGCTGTATTTATTATAAACCAAGTCAATAGCCTGCAGCAGAAAGGTCACTGTATAATGGGTACATCTGCCTGTTGTACCAATAGCCCCAGAACCATAAGCCCCTGTGACATTGAGCATTCCGCTTTGTGGGTGTCTTGATCTGGAATGTGGTTCTGTCCCCCAGAGAAGGTCCTCAAGCTCCCAGTTCTGCATCATGGTGGGGGAGGGGAGATTGCGAGCAAAGTCGCCAGGGCCCTTGGAAGGCATCCTGACCTCCCCAGGACTGAACTTTCAACCTCTTGAGCTGACAGTTAGTCGTGGATGCACAAATTTTGTTTGCGACTAATTGCAGCTTGTAAATGGAGCATTGTGGCCCCAGGAAAGAGCCAGCAGTCTCTCTCCCCTGGGTCACCCAAGTGGAATCTGGACACAAGAAAGCCTGTCTCCTAATGGGCCTCCTCCCCAGCCCTTCTCAACCTCTCAGGCCCTGGGTTTGTCTCCTTCATCAAGTTGAGAGCTAGAGGGCACAGCAGGAGTCTCTTCGGCACAACTTCTCCTCCAAATGCCAAGCTATTCATAGCAACTTGCAGCTCCCTTAACGAATTCCCACAGACTGACTTCCCTGAGCCCACTATTGTCTCCCCACCCAGCGGCCGCAGTCTTTTATAGACCCAGGGACACACATGCCGTCTCAAAGCACAAAACACTCTGCAAACCATCCATTGGGAGTTCACCAGGAAAACTACTGAAAGTTGAGAGGAGGAAAAGCAGAAGCAAAATTGGAAGGGTAGAATAAGATTTCCCTGCAGTTTGACTGCTTTTATTTAGTTTCACAAAGCAGATACTCTTTGGAAATGAGTTAAGTCATAGAATGACATGAAGCCACATTTCCATTTATTGGAGGCAGGACTAAGTATGCTCTCAACACTTCTTCTGATGCACAGCTGGTTGCATGCCTGAATCACAACCCTCACGGGCTGGAACATTCAGCCCTAAGACAAAAGGGGTAGCCAAGGGTGACTCTTTTTGTTTTCTCTGATAGTCTCGTTGGACTGAGGTGGTAGCTAATAACATCCTGTAGCCTTAGCCCATGAAAAGAACATAAGGAACTCTGTGAAAGTATAGAGTGAGCTTTCCAGGCAAGCATCATATTGTTCTCAGTTAATCAAATTTGTCAAATTGTTCCCAGTGCCTTAGAGCTAAAGGGTGAAACTTAGGACCATGGTAAACAAATCCCCAGCCATCTGCTCTGACAGCTGTTGGATTTTGAACAAGAACTTGTGCCCGTGGAGTCTTTTGGGAGCCCCTGGGCACAGGGATGGACTAGAATGGTTCAAGCATCAAGTGGCCAGAGGTTAAAACTACTAACAACCCTGGGAGATCTGCACCCAGCTAGAGATGATCCCAGGAATGTGCTATAGAAGCAAATGTCCCCTTTGCTTGTCAACCTCCAGACACCCCAGTTTCTGTGTCATATGGGTATTTTCTCAATACCTTCAGCCTAGCCTTAAAAATCAATGCTGTTAGCGAACTGCTCAGTTGAAACTGAGCACATCCATTGATGCTGAAACAAGAGCTGTGCACTTCCAGACAATTTAAAGAAATCTGCTCACATGATCTGTTTGATTCTGTGCCTTTCATGTGCAAGGACTCAGAGGATTAGTTTGCAGTTACAGTAAATGATTCCTATGGAAGTTGTTTGCTGCTAACAAGTTAGTGTTTGTGGGCCAATTTCATTAGGTCAATTTGGTTTCGCAAATGATGTTACAATAGGATGACAAGTTATTGTGAGACAGTCTTGGTTTTGAAACTGGAAATTCTGCATGTTGGAAAACTCTTCACTCCCAGGCAACCAGGAGTGCTTTGTCACCACACCTAGTCATTTTCCTTCCAACAAGTCAAAATCCCCTACTGGGCTTGAAAAGGTAGCAATATAATAAACTCTGGGTTTCTGGGTTTAAAACTGAGAGAAGGTGCTTCTGAAAGCATTGAGGGGCTTCCCAGCTGGAGGTCTGTTTATTTTGTAATTATATGAAAGTAAGGGGACCCTCTGTGACATCTGGCAGGTGGAGGAGCTCAGAATCCAAATATACCAGAGTCACGACATGTGGGCATTTAATATCTAGTGTTTTAATCTTTTTTCCATGCCTTCCATTTCTGATAAAGAAAATTAATGCAAGACAGATTTTTATTAATGTCTTCATTGTATAGTCCATTTATATACTTTTATGCACTTAGGAAACACATGAAAAGGAGATAAGATAGGAACTAATATTTAAGCTGTTAATATTAAATATTACATTAATATTTAATATTAAATATTAAAGTGATATTTAATATCAAGAGATTTAATATTTAAATCTCTTTTCTTTTTACTGCATTCTTAGGAGATCATCATTGTGTGCCTTACTAACTATTTGTACCTCACTTTTACACTTGGCTTCATTTATTCCACTCAATTTGGTGTTTTCAAACTTGAATGTTCCAATAAGTTATCCTCATTGTTAAATGCAGCTTGTGATTCAGTAGGTTTGGGGGGATGCCTGAGATTCTGCATTTTGAACCCCCAGGTAATACCAATGTTGTTGGCCCAGGGATCACACCTTAAGTAGCAAGGTCCCAAGTGGTTGTACTTAAGTCTTCTTAACCTTTAGGAAGTTTTTAAAAGGAGGGAAGAAAATATTTTAAATGAAGTAGAGAAAGAAAATTGTGCTTTAAATCCTCAAAAATAATGCCTGTTGAAACAAAGAATACTGTGTGCTTTAACATGCAACACAAATGCAATTAGAATTGAACAGAAACATTAAAGACCCTAGGAAAGAGAAGTAGAAGGGAGGAAGTAGAAGGGAGTAAGAAGGGGTATGCCGGTGTTACAGAGTCTGGGGCTGGAGAGGGTTCACTCCTTAAAAGTGCTGGCACTTATCTTTTCTTTTGCCACTCCCTTTTGTGACCACAGATATCCAGGGATTTCCTTTTTAAAGGTTGATGGAAGTGTAAGGAGAAAATTCAGTACGAGGCAAAGAAACATTTCATTCTCTTTCAGTTGGCTGCAAGAACCTTACAAAAAGGTCCATTAAAGATGAAAAATGAAACATGCTGTGAAAAGTGTAGTATTCTTTTCATGTTGGTTATGGTTTGTTGTATTTCTGAAGACAAAAAAACCCCACAATGAAATGCATAAGTAAATAGAAGAAGAAATGTTATTAAGTCAAATGCCTGACAGAATAGATTGTACTAAACCACATACAGTTCTGATATTGTTTTACAGTAAAAATTGTTAATGTGATTCAAAGAATTTCTATCCTTCACAGGCCCTGGTTAATGAGATGACATATTTAGGGGCAGAAAAGGAAATCTGAGATTGAACATTTTAATTATTTGAGAACAAAATGTATGTGCCTCAGAAATGGATGAGATATTGTTATTCCTCAAATTGCATCAGCCGTGACCTTGGGAGAGCTTGCATCCTCTTCCCTGAAGAGGAGCATCAAATGTGGATGATTAAATTGTCATTAAGCACCAAAATCTCCTGCTATGTATGCTTGTTTCTTATGGATAATATGTAGCCAAGGTTCTAGCAAATATGATTTTTGCATATTGATTTTTCAGGGGTTTTAGGTTGAAATAGAAAACCCCATTTTCTTACAGGTCATCAAAGCAGATGTGGCCCAAATTATGTTCCATGTTTCTCTGTGTTTTTACATAGAAGTATGTAATTGGAACAAATGGATTTCAATATTTTCCCTTACCCAAGAGTCTGCCTCTGTTCAATATCTCCCTTATTTTTGGTTTGAACAGTCAGGCTACTCATAACTGTTCCCTGTGTTTTGATATGATGTTTTCAGAGGCCCTTTTAGATTTTGAACTCTTAGAGGGCAGAGCTATTTATTTGATCATCACCAAGACAGGTAGTCTGGTAGACCAGAAACCATTCCAGTGCTTTAGAAAGCTTCAGTGTTATTCCTTTGATTCCAAATGGATGAAAGTCTCTGCTACATCTTAGGCTTGATTTCCTCTCCTTTTCCTTGATGTAGGTGACGAAAGGGAGCTGGTGCAAGGAAGGACAGAAGAGGACACTATGAAGTAAGACCAGTTTTCTTCTTTTGCCTCTGCCACCTACACGTACACATCCTCAGCTCAGAACCAGAGGCACACCTCCAGGACCTTATCACAACTCATGACGTCTCCATGGATGGAATCTGTCAATGATGGCGAGCACAGCTCACAAGCAACAGGACCATTTTCAATGGTCCCTCCTTGCTTCTTTTCTTTAATGTGCACAGTTGCTTACACAGATTTACACGATCCTTCCATTTATATCCTTTTTTGTGCAATTCCCTTTCTCTACTTGAAGTTATAATTTTCCCCTTCTTTTCCTGTTCTCCACTATTGACCTGCATTATTTCTCAATACTAACTAATTACATCCAACTCTGCACTCTGTGTTCCTCTGGGCATTCAGTCAATCAATGATTGAATATTTTTGAGTGCCTACTATACGGCAGACACTTGTCTAGGTGCTGGGGTGCAACATTGAACTAGGCAAGGTCCTTGGTTTCTTTCATTTTAGTGAGGGGGGCAGGAAGACAGTCAACAAACAAACAAATGACTAAATAATATATCAGAAGGTAATAAGTACTAAGGGAAGAACATACAAGCTAAGGAAGATGGGAGTACTGCAGGGGTTTTGCAGGGGGTTGCTCCTTTATATGGGATGGTCAGGAAACCCCTCACCCAGGACTACCACTTAGGGTTTACTTTGCACAACTCCAGGGTTAGCTCTTTCTCTCATGGCTATTGTAGTTTTGTAGATTTGTGAAAATTTTCTGGCAGGTAGCATGAAAATATTTGGTGCCTTCTTTCTCATTTGTCCATTTGGGCTAGTGGTGGGGCTGTCATTGGTAAGGTTGACATTTAAGTAGAGACCTAGAGAAGTGAGCCATAAGTTACACAGCTTGTGAGAGAGAGAGATATTTCAGGCACGTGGAATAGCTAATGTGGGGCCCCAGGGCAGGAGCAATTCTTGGCACATTAGAGGAACAAGGAGGTGGTAAGACTGGAGCAGAATGAACGAGGAGGTGAGTGGTGAGAGGTGAAACCAGGGGCAGGGTAGGGCAGATCACAGAGGGCCTTGTACACCATTGTAAGGGTTTTGAACTCAGAAGTGCCATGACCTAATTTACATTTTTTAGGGTTCACTCTGACTGCTGTGTGGAGAATGGATATAGGGTAGACAAGAGTAAAAGCAAGAAGACAATAATGAGGCCATTGAATCATCAAGGTGAAAGAAGTTAGTGGGTTAGCCCAAGGTATTTACAGTGGAAGTGGTAGGAAATGTTGATTCTGGATATACTTCTGGAAGAAGACTCTTACATGGCTCCTGAGATCCACTGGCTTCTTGTGCAATGGGATGAGAATCACTCTCTTGCGTACCAGGTCTATTTCAACAATTGAGATCCTACAAAAAGACGGTAGAATGTCAGAGTTGGAAGGGGTCTTAGATGCAGGAATCCTAGTAGAGAAGAGGTGAGAACAAAGACATTCTGCTTGGTCCTCATGCTTGCAGAGTTCTCACGTTTGGATGCAGGTGGATAAGAATGAAGTTGATGCCTCATAATACAATACATGTTAGTTTTATCTGGAATTCACAGAGGTCCCACACACACCAGTAATCTGAAGGTGGAGTCTGGATCCTATTGTTAGGCAGCACAAAATCTGAAAGCTCCCACTCTCACTAAACTCTCTTTTGAGGCCGGCTATTCCAACCTATTACGCAATCCAGGAAGTCCCTGCTCAGCATCTCAGAGTGAGTACACCTAGCTTTGACTACATTTCCTATGGCAGAGAGCGCATCATTTTAAGGTGACTCACCATGCTGTTGGACAGTTCCTCCAATATTCTGGAAGGCTCTTCTTGCACAGAGCTGAAATTCTTTTCTCTTTGATCCGTTCTGCCCTCTAGAACTGTGCTTCCCAGGAGAGGAAATACAACTGTACTGGTGAAGAGCGTGGGCTCTGGGGCCAGAAGGTCTAGGTTGGATTCCAGGTTCTTTGTGACTTTGAGCAAGATCCTTAATCCCTCTGTGCCTCAGTTTCCTCATAAACAAGGTAGTATGACTAAAACACTTGAAAGAGGGCATGGACAGAGTAAGTGCTAAAACAAGTGGTAACCATGATGATCAGCCTTGTGAATTGATATGAATGTGAGAAGCAGTCCCATATTTGGACACAGCTCTCATGAGACTGTACTTTTACTGTTATGTGCCCATTCTTGCTAAGTTTCGTAGTCCCGATGATTCCTGGTGGCAATTATCAATGAATATTTGCTAAAGTAAAGAGTCCAGGTTGTATCTTGGGGACAGCAAAGAAAGGGGAAATACTCATCATTGGTTGTTGGTTTTCCAGAATTTGGAGGTTGGAGCTATCTCAAATATTGATTCACAAGCCCCATTTCACTTGGTAAGCAGTATTTCAGGACACAGTGAAGTATAGTGGTTCTGCAGTCTGATTATCAGCATTTGAATCTGACTCTGGCACTTATTAATCTATAACTATTGGCAATATTGAACTCCTGTGAGCCTTAGTTTCTTTATCTGAAAAACGGGGAAAATAATAATGCTGTATGTTCCTTAGGTTGGTTGTGAAGATTAAATGAGGCAATGCATACAAAGTGTGTGGCAGAATGTAGGGGATTAAGAAATGATAGCAACAATTTCAAGTTATGGAAATTAATTTCTAAAATGAAGTCAATTCTTAAAAATGGCCAGATTCAAAAGTAAGCAAAACTGCTTTACAATTCTGCATTCCATGGCTTCATAGAGCATCTCAAGTGTTCTGGTTTGTTAATGTTGTCGGAATGCAAAACACCAGAAAGGGATTGGCTTTTATACAAAGGGGGTTTATTTGGTTACACAGTTACAGTCTTAAGGCCATGAAGTGTCCAAGGTAACACGTCAGCAATTGGGTAACTTCACTGGAGGATGGCCAATACGTCTGGACAACCTCTCTTAACTGGGAAAGCACGTGGCTGGCGTCTACCCCGGAATTCTGGTTTCAAAATGGCTTTCCCCCAGGACATTCCTCCCTAGGCTTCAGCTCCTCAAAAATGGCACTCTTAGTTGCTCTTGGAGCATTTGTCCTCTCTTAGCTTCTCTGGAGCAAAGTCTGCTTTCAAAGGCCATCTCCAAAATATCTCTGTAGGCTGAAGCTCCTCTCTCAAAGTGTCCCTTTTGGCTGCAGCAAGCTTGCTTCTACTGTCTGAGCTCTTATAGGGCTCCAGTGAACTAATCAAGGCCCACGCTGAATGGGAGGGGCCACACCTCCTTGGAAATTATCTAATCAGAATTATCACCTACAGTTGGGTGGGTCGCATCTCTATGGAAACACTCAAAGAATTACAATCTAATCAACACTAATACATCTGCTCCAAGTTTGCATCAAAGATAATAGTGTTTTGGAGGACCTGATACCTTCAAACTGGCACATCAAGTAAAGAGGAGAAAAGGAAAATCAAAGCTTTCTGCTCCTACCTACCTGGGGAGGCTCACTATTAGACCCATGTGGACCTGATCTCACAGTCATAAAATGCAGGACACTGAAGTCAACATGCCTGATATCCACCCGTTGACTGAAAATTAAAAATGTGTTTGAACCAGTTGTTTATTTGGTAATAAGTAGATATTTTTTAATGACATTTTCCCCTGAAAACAAAACTCACATACTTTCATTGTAGAAAAAGAGGAAAGCATAGAGTAGCCTGAAGAAGAAGAAAAATATCACAGTTATGTTCTCTGCCCAGAAAGTCCCCTTGCAAGTTTTTCTGCTCAGTGCACTGGGTGGGTAGGCAGTGGAAAGGCTGGTCCCTTGGAAGACCCCAGCAGGGGACAAGGCATCTGGTACAGAATAGTGCTCAGTAAAGAGCGGTTGAATGAATGACATATAATAATGCATATCGATCTATTTCCAAACCAATTTTGGATCATAATTACCAGGTAGGTTTCTTTTCATGGTGGCTTTACTTAATTAAGCCCTTTAAAATACTGAATTTAAAGCCAACTGTGAATATAGGTAAATCCTAAATTTGCCGAGGGCACAGCCTCCTTTTTTGCCCACCTGGTGATCCATAGCCTAAGAAGCATCTGACAGGCTCATATTAATGATCCTTAAAGCTGAGCAGACTAACTTTAAGTGAATGCCCCCTGTCCTGGTTCTTCCTCACCAGGTGCCAAGGGCTTTCCAGGTGATGATTTTAGGGTCAGTGGGCCCCTTAGCTTGGTTCCTCCAAGAAATCTCACCAGCTAAGGTTTTATTTTATTATTATTATTTTTTTAAATTACACTCTGCTTTCACCCACTTAGAGAATTTCACAAGCATTTTGGGGAATTTCCTATTATCCCCATATTCAACTTTCATAATTGATACCATTTATAATGCTTACAATGTCTCTGGACCTCAGTGAATCCTCAAACAGACGTTATCTCATTGACTCCTCATAACAACTCTTGTATTGGCTCTTACTACGTTCATCTTAGAGATGAAAAGACTGAGGCTTAGAAAGGTGATGCCACTTCCCCAAAGTCACTCACGCAGCTTGTAAGTGGCAGATTCTAGCACACGTCTGTCTGACTTCAAATTCCATGCTTCAACCACCTTGAAGTCTATGTGTAATTTTGAATATTGTTATCCATATTTAGTTCATAGAAACAGTTACTCAAACTATTACCTTCAGCAGCATCATTTGAAATGTCTAAATAATATTCTGAGTGGATGTACTATAATTTACTCAGCCTTCTTGCCCCTCTGTTGAACACCTGGGTTGAAGAGAATTTCAGAGGCGCCCAATATTTAAAACTCAGAGAGAGGCAGAAAAAACACCAGGGAATAAAGCCCCAGTAGTGAAATGGAGGGCAAAGTAAAAGCCTGTTGGCTTAAAGGGACCAGGTAGAACCTGGATACTGGGAGGCTTGCAGCTTGCTGGGACCCAACATTTGCCTCCCAGGAAATTACAGGAACACTGAAGGATCCTGCAGAAGGGGAAGGTTCTGTATGTTTACATTTTCCTATATCTGCTTTTTGCCCATTTGAACACTTCATAGGCCTGAACTGTCCTGTTATCCAAATTACATGGCAAATTACAAAGATATGAATATCAGAGGCTGTTCCAACACAGGAAGGGAGCACTGTCAAATTCAGCCTGCTTATGATCTCCCTCTCTCCCTCTCTCTCCCTCTCACTCACTCTCTCTCTATCTCTCTCCCTGTCCCTGTCCCTGTTCCCCTCCCTCTCTCTCTCTTTCCCTCCCTCCTTCTGTCATCCGAGGAATCTGGGGGATATCTACAAAGTGGTAGAGGAGGCCCCTCCTCCTCCTCTTCTTCCCCCCTTGGACGCTGTCAGTGATTGTTGGAGAGAGGCCGTGCGGGCTGCTTCAGACACTGCCGAAGGGCAGATCGCAGACCCCGGCCCTAGCCATGCCTCACAAACAATGATGACTCTTCAGCTTCTTCCCACAGCTGTCTCGGGGCCACCCTGGGTGGGGTGGGGGGCGGGAGACCAAATGAACCCCAGCACCGGAGGGAGTTAGAAGGGAGGTGGTTAAAAGCAGAGTTTTTTTGAACTCTGGGTTAAAATGTCCAGCCCTGCCATTTATTGTCTGTGTAACCTTGACTTGCATTACTTGGCATGGCCGCACCTCAGTTTTTCTATCTATAGAATGGCAATGAGAGTCCCTAGCTTAGAGAATTGTTGAGAGGATTAAATGCAGTGGAGCGATTACACCTGCCAGTAGATACATGGACGCAGATATTGATATTGTCAGCCTTAGAATCTGACTTTCTCTCTTCTTTTTTGAGAAAAACTCCTGTTTAGCTCTACTCTTCTTCCGTTTGGTTAAAGCGGCTTATTTATGCCTGGTTAACCTACTAACCCTACCCCTACCCCCACCAAAAAAGAAAAAAAGAAAAAAAAGGTTTTTGTTCTTCTAGGTCCCTGTCTTGAGAAAGGAGGCAGAGATCCTTTTTGTTTGAAGAATACTGGGGCCCGAGGTGACCCTCAGGTGACCTTCTGTTCCTGCCCGAGATCTAGCTGGAGAGAAGTGAGCAAGAGGCATAGGAACCATTTGTGATTTTTCTGTTGTTGTTGTTAATGAGTATTTTAAAGCGTGCGTTATTCTTGGTTGGATGTACACGGAAGCTATTTCAACATCTGCAGGTGAAAGAGTGAGATACTCCTTTCTCAGGACAAGAAACTCTGTCGGCATTCTCATTTTTTTTAGGCCTGAAAACCCAGAAGAGGAAAGTGTGACCCTGGGGTCCTCCTGATGGGGCTTGACACTGCGCTGTGTTCTGTATGGTGGTTGTTTGCAATACAGAGTGACTGCAGAGGGTTTAGAGCAATGAGATAAACAAAATGAAGCAAACCCACAACCCAAGGACAAGATGATAGTATATTCTCTCATGAAAAATAGAAAATAATTCTCTCCTAAAACCAGACTGAGAGAGCTAATCGCATGCAGCCTTTGGGAAACGCCATTGGTGATATACTCAAAATGTAGCTTCTGCATTTTGCAGTACACAATATCTTGTATTGACCTGATTTCAATAAAGCATGTTATTTTAGAAGAAGAAAAGTTATGTTCCAAGAATAGGAAGCGATTTTAGGGTTAAATGGTGCTTGGTTGCTAAGTATCTGTGTCATCTTTTTATTTCTCTAAGAAGTTCGTTCACTCACCCTAGTTCTACTTTCAAGGATAAACTCTCATTTCTCCTGTAATATAATGAGTCATCGTTTTTCTTTCTAGAATTTGGATTCAGAAAATTGCAACAGGGAACAATTTTAGTATAGAATCTTAGAACAAAACTGAAAAAAAAAAAAAAAAAAACCAATTAGAGTGATGTATTGTTTCTGGAAACTATTTGATGTAAGAGATTCTAAATCATCAAATTATAGTCACTGTTAATTATTCCAGAAGTGGTTGGATTTACCTGTGCATATAGTTTGCTTGGTCTAATATGTTGATGATGTTCATCACAAATAATCCCCCAAGGCTCAGGATCCATTTTTAATTTTCCCCTCAGATTAGAATTTAGCTTTTGAATAAACTTTGCTTACAGGTATTTAAAATTCCATGTAAATATATAAACTTCAACTTGTTTTCATTTCATTTCTCTGCCATTTTCACAGGCAATTTTTACATGAAAATTGTGTCACCCTTAATGACCTAGCCTTATTTTCTAATTTCCCTTTAATGGTTTTGTGTTGCAAGTGTAATCTAAGAATGGATGGCTTACATTTCACTTACAAATCTCCCTTCTAATCATTGTTATTAATATCACAATTTTGTTGTAATATCTGTAAGAGCACAAAATGTGTCCTCTTAAAGATGCACTTGCCAACCACTGAATTGCATGCATTTCAATTACAACTCTCCCTCGTAATTATTATTATTAATATCACAATTACTATTGTAATATCCATAAGACTGCAGAAGATGTCTTGTCAAGGGTGCATTTACAAGCAGCTTTTTCACTTTTCTCTTAAGAAAAATGTGCCAGACTTTGTCTAAATTCAACTTCCCCTACAATTTACATTAGACAACACACTCCATCAATAAAGACATCAAAATGATCTAGTGCATTGTAGGCAAAAGTTATTGTGCAAGATGACACTAATCAGTTAATTCCAGTAAACCTTCAGATAAACAAAAGCTTGTTGTCTATTACTGATGTGTGTGGTGAACCCCTTGTATGTCCTATGGTTATGCCCATCTATAGAGATGTATCTGGCAGACTCTTGCCTGGAGGCATCTATATGGAAACCGAGACAAGATCTATAGTTAATGATGTTGACCCTGACTCCCCCAACAGAGATTGAATTCAAGTCCTCATAATATCTTGACAGCTGATATGTATACTGTGCTAATAATATTAACAATTACTATGCCATTGGGATTCCCCAGGCCCTGGCTATAAAAGCGATTTTAAAGCTTTTTCCCATATACAAACTGATTTCCTTGTTTATATCCATCAGCACCACTCTTTCTCCATTAGGACAACAATGCTTTCCTGAATCGGAAAGACTTTTCTTAAAGCAGGTGCTTGGTATTCATGAGAAATTCTGTGTGAGTTAAACAACTTCTGGAAAAGCTACTAGTACAGGGAGGATTTGAGGAAATGCTGTTTATAATCACCACTTTCCCAGCAGGCTGGGCTAGCAGAAACTGAGGGAGAGCCAGCTCCGCATTATTTTTGACTTTGATCAGGATGTCACAGCTCTTTCCTGAGGTAGTTCTCCTTCAGACACAGAGAGGCAGCCCCCCAACCCCTGCTTGGCATCACTGGGTTGATGAGGAATCAGAAATCACCCTTGGGGCTCCTGAGCTAGCTACAGAACCATGGAAGAAAGTGAAGGAACTGATTGACCTCTCCTCCTTCTCACCAGCTTTCTCCTCCCTTCCCTGCTTCTCTTTCCTCTGCAAAGGCTGAATGGGAAAGGCCACGGGCCATGGAGAAGCCTAGGATGAAATGTTGACAGGGGGCACTGTTAGAAATTAAATTCTGCCCTATTTTGTGTACCATTCTTGTGAGTCACATTCGTGAATAGTAGCGAGAGATTTAATGATAGCATATTTTTTATCTTATTTCCCTTCGGTCGATGGCAATTTTTTTCTGTTAATGTCAACTTAGAGCTCAGAGTAATTTAGTAATTGATTCTAAGCACAGCAGTTCGCCAATGGCAGCTCTCCATTTGGGGGGAATATCTTTGCTAATTTTATCCATCAGAATGAGATTACCATGCTAATCTCTCCCTCCCTCATGTCTTGGTCATTTGGGACATGCTGATGCAAATGACTTATTAAGCACAAGGCCTCCGTCCATCCCCAGGACCAGGAAAAGACGAAAGGAAGCCAAGATAAGGATATTATGGTTTGTATGCTTAATACTAAAATGATAAAACCCTAAATTAGAAACCTGTACAGAAACTAGTTATGACAAATGAATGATACAATGGACTCAAATATATTACTTACATTGACAGGAAAGAACAAAAAGAATTAAGACAGAACAAATGCATCTGGGGGCATGTAATTGGAAACCTAAACATTCATTGGACCAGGGAAACCTAGAAAGTCATATGTCAGGTGGAAGGAGGGGGAGACGCTTAATGAGATTAAGTGGAGAAAACCAAAATGGCTTGCTAACAAAAAGATTGAGGCTGTGTCTATAGACGCAATCTGTCCGACTGTTTTCAGTGACTGACTGGTAACTGACTAAGTTAGGGATTGGTTATTCGTCCGATTTAATTAAAACCGGAGTGAGCATGTGTGGTAAAAATAGCCTGAAACTAGTTTGGATTATGTACACACAAAAGGGCATTGTGTCACACAAGGGCTGAAAAGCCTTCCAAAGACATTTCTAGTAAATGGCCCCACTCTAAAAGGCTTTGCTTTATGAAATGGCAAACTACTTTGAGGGAGTTCAGAAAAGATCAGTTTAAATAATTCAGGTAGGAGGGGGTGTAAGGAAAGAAAAATTAGCTAATACAGTAGCTGGGTGAGTGTTTATGGAGGCAGAATACACCCCAGAGATATAAAAGATATTTAGCATTTAAGATGCCTGATATGAGATCGTAAAAGGAGAATCTAGATCTCAAGTGTAAAAATAAATCCTATATGTTCTCCTCAAAGAAAGGGAGAGGAAACTGATATTCCAATCATTTTATCTTTAAAAAGCCAAAATCTTATTACCAAAATAATAATAAAAAAAACCATTGAAAAACCTGAAACAAAAATATTTCCAAGTTTTACTCATTGATCCAATTTTTTTTCAAATAGTTTGTACTCTAAAGCTGATATATGGCAATGTCAATAACCTTACTATAGGACATAAAATTCAAATGTGCACTAGCTACCATGTACCCTAAAATGAGACACAACACCATCCCTCCTAAACTAAGATTTTCTCCTGACTTCCTGGTCCTGATTAAAGTGGTCCAGGTCTGAAACTTACTATTTTCTTTGGGATCCTCATTCTCCTTTCTCACCATGTATTCAATTAATTGCCAAGTAGACTCTAATTCTGAGAAGTCTCTCATCCATGTTTTCCATCCTCACTGCCAATTCCTTCTTTCAGTTCTTGATTATATTTTTGTACTAGCTTTCTATTCTCAGCTCCCCACTCTGAACCATCCTACATATTACTGTCAGATTACTCTTTTGGAAATCATACTCCCAGACTGGGCTGGGACTAGGGTGAGGCAAGTGGAGCATTTACCTTAAGTGCAAAATTTAAGTGAAAGCAAAAAAAAAAAAAACCAACCAACCAACCAAACAAAAAAAAAAAAAACAGTAATAGAGATACATACTACTTAAATGCAATTGTTAAAAAATCAAAATTAATGCCACAGTAATTCATGAAGAATGAAATACCAAAATTTTAAATAATGACAGGATCTGACTGCATTTGCACAACAACTGCTTCACTTGTCTCACCCTAATCCTGGCCCTGGTTTCAATCACACCTTACATACAAATCCAGCAAAAAAAACAGCCCACAGGCTATAGTCTGCTGATTTTACAAAGCACATAAAATAATTATAATTAATTATAAAACAAAATTGTTATATTTTAATTAGTTCAAGTACATCTAAATTAATTAAAAATTAATTTTAAAATAATTCCAGGCAGAGGAAACAGTAAGTGCCAAGGTTCTGAGCCAAAAGAGCTCTGGGTATACCCTCGGTGTGGTTTGAAGAACTGAAAGAAGGCAATGTGAACTGAAGGGAGAATAGCATGATGTGCTTGTCTTAGAACCCAACTGGTTCTCTTCGCTTTACATTCTGGTAAACTCCACTCTTGTCTGGTTCAACATTTGAGCCAGTGAATAGCATTGTTTTCTTAACCAGACTGACTGGTTTGAATCCTGGCTCAGTTGCTTATTAGCTGGAAGAACATGGATGAGTTACTTAACCTCTCTAAACCTTGTTTTCTTGATTTGCAAGGTTAGGGGTGCTAATAATAGGACATATCTTGTAGGGTTGTTGTGAGGATTAAATGAGTGAACACATGTAAAGTACTTAAAACAATACCTGGCACGAAGTAAATGCTATGGAGGGGTTAATTATTATAATGATTATTACTACTAGTCTGTAAATCCCTCTAGAACTTCTTGTCTTTGCGTTCCTGCAGCAACTTGCACACCGTTTTACAAATAGTGGGCTCTCAAAATATGCGAATTGAATCCAGTCACAGGTAGACAAGAATGCATGAATGTTTTAGAAGCCCTAGTGATAAAATGATTTAGTAAAAGGATAAATTCCTTATTTGGTAACTTCTTTATCTGTCTTCTTTCATTTCTTGCTGACTGAAAGAAATCAACTATAAAGAAGGCTTAAGTTGAAATAGCATTAAAAAGGGCCTCTAGCATACAAGTTTTTAAAATGAACCTGAAACCAACACATCTTCTTTCTTGAATTGGGATTGTTTTAGAATTTAGGCTATGTGAAATGAAAATTTTTCAAAAAACCCTATGTTCAAAAATGCCAGGCTGATGGATCTAATCTGAGATTTTGTATTCACTTCCTTTAGAAGGTCCCACCTTCAGGAATGTGCTTTTCTTACTCAGGAAAGCTAATAGTTATAAAGCATTTCTTACCATGCTCTCTGATATATCAGAGTGTAGGTGTGTATGATACACTTTAGATTAAATATTTATGCACAACTTTTCAGATAATTTCAGATCTTAAGGAATATATTTCCAAGTGTTGAAATTCTTTTATAAATAAAATTCCAACAATCCTCCCATATTTATTCTCAGTTGCTTATCCAAATTCACTTCAAGTGTACTGGCTAATGAGAGATGTGTCATGGGGAAGTGGAAGGAACCCAGACCACGATTCAAATCCCAGTCCTGTTACGTAATCACCATGTGATTTCAGTCCATTTATGTAACCTCTCTGAGCCTCATTTTCTTCATCTGAAAAATGGGATTAATAATACCTATTTCATAGCATTAGGGTGAGGATCACAGAACACACACACACACACACACACACACACACACACACACACTGACCTTGCACAAGGTATGATGCATGTATTGGTCTTCTATGGCTACTGTAACAAATTGCCAAAACTTGGTGACCTGAACCAAGAGAAATTTATTCTTTCACAGTTCTGGAGGCCAGAAGGCCAAAATCAGTATTGTTAGGATGAAATCAAGGTGTTGGCAGGGTTGACTTCCGGAGGATTTTAAAAGAGAATCTGTTCCTTGCTGCTCCCAGGTCCTGGTGGCTGCTGGTCATTCCTGCTGGCTGTGGCTCCATCACTCCAGTCTCTGCCAGTGTGGTCCCTTTGCCTTCTCTTCTTCAGTCTGCCTAATCTCTCCCACCTCCCTTTTATAAGGATACAGGTGGAGGCATTTAGGGCCCACCTAGATAATCCAGGATAATCTCCCCATTTTAAGATCCTCAAGTAAATCACATCTGCAAAGATGCTTTTTCTAGATAAGGTAACATTTATAGGTTCCAGGGATTAGGATCAGATCTCTCTGGGGGCAATTATTCAGTCTACTATGATACCCAGGGGGCATTTAATAAATTACCCGTTATGATAATTATTAGTGAATCTTGAATTTTTAAAAATCAGATTAGGGATCTGTTAAAAAGCTATATTCAGAGCACAATTAAAAAAATATATTTAGTTTCTCCTTAATTTTACCATATCTCAAGAGGTGATTAATAGGTTAATTAAAATATTTACTATACTAAGTGTGTGATGATATTAACCCTCCCACCATCACCACTTCCTGGATAACTTCGCACACATTAGGTAGCCTCTCCTGGTCTCAGTTTCTTCTTTAGTGTTGGGGACAACCACAGTCATAGGGCCACAGTCACAGGGCTGACAGGGTGACTAAATGAGGTAAGGCATGGAAAACTCTTAGAAAAGTACAATAAGTCCTGGTACAAAGGAAGGGCTCTTCATACAAGAGCTCCTATGGACTCCAAAAATAAATGTACCAGCAAAATTCTTGCCCAATCTTCTTTACTTTTTTTCCCAGTAACATTATGAGGATGTATTAGAAGATATAAATGTCAGTTGCCTGAGGAAGAATTGCAGCTGCATGTTTATTGACCTCATTTTTATCCAGGTTCAACCGAATTTCTTTCATAGTTTAAATCTTGGAAAGTGTTTTAATTTGCTTGTTGGCTGCTGAGCTTTTAGGAGTAGACATGCAACTTCCTCTTTATTTGAACTATGTCAACCTAAAATCCTTAGGGGACCCCCTAAATATGGTCTCCATTCTAATAGCAAAGTGGACATTGGTTGAAAGCTGGGCTTCTGCATACACCTGATGATGAAATAACTGGCCAAGTCAGAAGTTGGATTACTAAATATTACAACATGTCTTGGGAAGTGATATCTGTGTGTGTTGTAAGTTACCAGTTGTAGGAAGGCTCCCTGAACTGATTCATGTCTTACAAAGGAGAAGTATTAGAAATGACTTGTCCAAGTACAGACAGCTTGTTAGGGGAGAGAGTGGCATCCCAGGATGGGGCATTTCCACTCTCTTCTGAGCTGCTTCCTATACTCATTTCTTATTTTGTTCTTATTTATTCTCCTTTCTTTGTCAGCTCCCAGCCATGGGCCAGATGCTTTCATGACTTCAGCAATCAGGTGATGGGAGCACAAACTCTCTTTGTGCTATGTCACGATATGCCTAATATATAAAGGATAGTTAAAACTGGGAACCAAGCAGGGTTTGAGTGGTTTAATTTTACTGACAAATTTTGGGTTTAGTTTTGTTCCTTCTACACAACATTCTATATACTATGATTAGCTGTTTTTGCCTCCTTTTACAAAATGCCTATTATGTGGTTGAAATTTTGCTCAGTCCTAACCCAGTGCTATATAAGGGAAACACCTGTGGACATCCACAGACAATAAATCTTCAAAAACTATTCCAAAGAGAAAAAGGTGGACTATTTTTATATAATGCATTAATGAGGGTAAAATATCTAAAGTTCTTGGCATTAGATTTTTTTTTAAACGTATTTGTACCTTTTATTACAATCGTTGAGCACCCTAGGTTTCACTGAGTTATACAGTCCCAGTCTTTATCTTTCGTCTTTCGTTCTGGTGTCCCACATGGTCCTAACCTTCCTTTTCCAACCATAATCACAGTCATCTTTGTTCAGTGTACTTACATTGCTGTGCTACTATCTCCCAAAATTGTTTTCCAAACCTCACACTTCTGTCTTTTCCTTTCTGTCTGCAGTGTTTCCTTCAGTGTTTCCTGTAGAGCAGGTATCTTGTTCACAGACTCTGTCCTTGCCTGTTTGTCGGAGAATATTTTAAGCTCTCCCTGAAGGGCAGTTTTGCTGGATATAGGATTCTTGGTTGGTGGTTTTTCTCTTTCAGTATCTTAAATGTATCACTGCACTTCTTTCTTGCCTCCATGGTTTCTATTGAGAAATCCACACAGTCTTATCAAACTTCCTTTGTATGTGATGGATTGCTTTTCTCTTGCTGCTTTCAGGATTCTCTCTTTATCGTTGATGTTTGATAATCTGATTAAGTGTCTTGGCATAGGCCTATTCAGATCTATTGTTTGGGGTACACTGCACTTCTTTGATCTGTAATTTTATGTCTTTCATAAGAGATGGGCAATTTTCCTTGATTATTTCCTCTATTATTGCTTCTTCCCCTTTTCCCTTCTATTCTTCTGGGACACCAATGACACGTATATTCCTGCATTTCATTTTGTCCTTAAGTTCCCGGAGATGTTGCTCATATTTTTCCATTGTTTTCTCTATCTGTTCTTTTGTGTGTAGGCTTTCAGGTGCCTTGTTCTCTAGTTCCTGAGTGTTTTCTTCTCCTTCTTGAGATCTGCTGTGGCATGTTTCCATTGTGTCTTTCATCTCTTGCGTTGTGCCTTTCATTTCCATAGATTCTGCCAGTTGTTTTTTTGAACTTTCGATTTCTACCTTATGTACACCCAGTGTTTCCATTATATGCTTCATCTCTTTTGCCATATCTTCCCTAAACTTTTTGAATTGATTTCGCATTAGTTGTTTCAATTCCTGTGTCTCAACTGAAGTGTAAGTTTGTTCCTTTGACTGGGCCATAACTTCATTTTTCTTAGTGTAGGTTGTAGTTTTATGTTGTCTAGGCATCTGGTTTCCTTGGTTATCCCAATCAGGTTTTCCCAGACAAGAACGGGCTCAGGTATTGGAAGCAGGGAATAGTATCTAGTTTCCCTGAGGGTGTCTTAGAAGATTGGTACACCCTGTGAGGCCTTAAGTCACTGTGCTTTTCCACCCAGCAGGTGGTACCTGTCGGCCTGTAACTCCCGACTGGTGTAAGGAGGTGTCACCCATGGCTGTTTTCCCCCAGGCTCTGGGGTCTGGTTCTGAATGGAAGGCAGGTAGAGCTGGGCCTCACCTCCTTCCTCTTAGGGAAGATACCCCCCACCCCCAGGGAGAGGTCATTAGCCTTTGAATGGTCTCTCTGCCTGTGCTATCTCCACCCTTGTCTGGGTCAGAGTGCTGGGAACTGAAAATGGCTGAGGCTTTCTCCACTGAGCCGAAAGAGGGACAGAAAGCCCCCTTCAGGGACAGTCCACGGACCCCCTCCAGCTCTCCAAGATCAGTTGTCACCAAAAGCCTCTATCTGTTTTTTGAAGATTTGTAGCTTGTATCAAGCAGTCCAAATTTGTTAATTAAAACCCCAGTTGGAGCTCAGCTGAGCTATATTCACTTGCTTGGAGAGTTCTGCTCTCTAGTACCCTGAGGTTTTGCAGTTCAGGCTGTGGGGGGAGAGGGCTCCCAGCTTGGACCTGCAGTTTTTACTTACAGATTCTATGCTGCAATCTCGGGCATTCCTCCCAATTCAGGCTGGTGTATGATGAGTGGACAGTCACATTTGTCCCCCCTCAGTTATTCCAGATTATTTACTAGTTGTTCCTGGTTGTTTATTAGTTGTTCCAGGGGGACAAACTAGCTTCCATTCCTCTCTATGCCACCATCTTCTTCCATCTCCTTGGCATTAGATTTTGGAGTATATTATAGCTATGAAGCAATGAAATGAAAAGAAGCAAAAAGTAATCCACAATATTATGTTATTAGATATATGTGTGCACACACACATATATAAATTTAATCTTATTTGTAAATTTAAATTCAATTATGGTTTTACTGACAAATATCCTGTGAGCTGGGGTTTGATTTTAAAACAACATAACAATAATAGCTAACATTTATTAAGCACTTACCATATACTAAGAACTTTATCACTAGCATCTTTTTTACTCTTAGCATTGGAATCTTCAACAGAACACTCCAGGAATTACTACTAGAGTTAGCAAATGAGTTGCCACCCTTCTAGACTTCATTCATTCCACAAAGATTTATTGAGTGGCTACTATTACTTCTAATAATAAAAGAGCTAATGTTTATGGAGTAGTTGCAATATGCTAGTTACTGTGCTAAGTGCTCTCTTTGCATTATCATTTAATTCTCATTAAAATCCCATGAGGTTAGAGTTGATGTCATTATCTGCTATAGTAGCATCTTAGTTTCCCTGCTGCTAGAACAAGTACCATACAATTGATTGGCTTAAACAATGGCAATTTATTGGTTCACAGTTTTGATACTAGGAGAAGTTCAAAATTGGGTACCAGCACAGTGATGGTTTCTCCTCAAAGACTGCTGCATTCTGAGGTTGGCTGTCACTGAACCTTGGTCCTTGACTTTTCTGTCACATGGCAATTCACATGGCAATGTCTTTGCCTATCTCCTCTGGGTTCCATTGACTTCCAGTTCCTTGCTTCTCCATGTGGCTTTCTTTTTGTGGCCTTCTCTACAAGACCTCCAGTAATAGGATTAAGACCCATTCTGAGTCACTTGGCCACACCTTAACTAAAAATAACCTCACCAGGAGAACCTAAGATGACGGCTAGGTGAGACAGGGCAAAAAAACACCTCCATGAAAAAAAACTAGATAAAAACCAGAAAGTGACCCAGAATACCAGTTCCAGAGTAGCGCCAGCCAGACAAGGTCTGCTAAATCTACAGGGACCATGCATTTGGTGAAACCAGGAGTCTGCATTCTGAAACAAGTGAGTAAGTTGGCTGAAAGTCCCTCGGCCATGCTGCAGTGTGGGGAAATGGTGGGTTGGCATTTGGAGACAGACTAGTTCTTTAAAAAAAAGCCCGGGAGCAGCTGCAGATATGACGGGGAGAGCCCCGCAGTGAAGCACAATAGGAGCGGGCTGGGCTAACGCCTCGGTGTCTGGTGCTAACTGTCTCAGGCCCAGGGGAGCAAAGGGGAGCCAAAGGGAGAAAGGACCACATGACTTGCAGTCATCTCCCCGGCGGGTGGGGGACGCTCCTGCCTGGGGCCAGACCCACAGCCCAGAGCTATGCTGGGAAGCCCAGTGTGACAGGGAGTCTTTCCCACAGCACCACACACACGCCACAGTGTTGGCTGTGGACAGTGGCCTTTAATACACCCACGGCTGATTGTCCCGGAGCTAGGAGGGCGGTGCTGTGCGGAAAGGGGGAAGTTAATGCAACCCATTCAACCATCTTTGAAGCAGGCTGGGAACGCCTCTGCATGGCCAGGCATCCCAGGGCTTCCCTGGAGGCTGGCACACACTTGTGATGTGGCACGGCCCTCCCTCCCTCAGCAGAGGTCCTGGAAGAGCACAGCTGGGAAGGCGGAACCACTCGGAAATCCCAGGGAACCTATGTCAATACCAAGGACTTGTGGGTCAGTGGCAGAGAACAGCCTTAAATCTCTGGGAACACCTGGGAGGTTTGATTATTGAAGCTGCCCTTCCTCCCTAACTGCTCAGACACACGCCCCTTCATTCAGGATGGACAGCACTGACAACATACCCAAATTAAGTGCACCAATTGGACCCCACAAGAGTCAGATCCCCACACACCACAAAGACAAAGTTGGGGAGAACTGACTTGAGGGGAATAGGTGACTCACGAATGCCAACTGCTGGTTAGAGAAAGTGTACGCCACCAAGCTGCAGTTCTGACAAATCAGAGATCAAGTAAAGCAAATGCCAAAAGGCCAAAAACAACAGAAAATCTTAAAGCATATGATAAAACCAGACGATATGGAGAACCCAAACCCTAACAACCAAATCAAAAGATCAGAAGACACACAGTACTTAGCGCAGTTAATCAAAGAACTACAGACAGGCAGTGAGAGCATGGCACAGGATATAAAGGACATGAAGAAGAGCATGGCACAGGATATAAAAGACATAAAGAAGATCCTAGAAGAGCATAAAGAAGAAATTGCAAGAGTAAATAAAAAAATAGAAGATCTTATGGAAATTAAAGAAACTGTAGGCCAAATTAAAAAGACTCTGGGTATTCATAATACAAGATTAGAGGAAGCTGAAGAACAACTCAGCCTCCTCGAGGACCACAGAACAGAAAATGAAAGAACAAAAGAAAGAATGGGGAAAAAAATCAAAAAAATCAAAATGGATCTCAGGGATACGTGATAGCTAAAATAAAACATCCAAATTTAAGACTCATTTAAGGGGAAGAGAAGGGTAAAGGTCTAGAAAGAGTATTCAAAGAAATTGTTGGGGAAAACTTCCCAAACCTTCTATACAATATAAACACACAAAGCATAAATGCCCAGTGAACTCCAAATAGAATAAATCCAAATAAACCCACTCCAAGACATATTCTGATCAGACTCTCAAATACTGAAGAGAAGGAGCAAGTTCTGAAAGCAGCAAGAGAAAAGCAATTCACCACATACAAAGGAAACAACATAAGACTAAGTAGTGACTACCCAGTGGCCACCATGGAGGCGAGAAGGCAGTGGCATGACATATTTAAAATTCTGAGAGAGAAAAATTTCCAACCAAGAATACTTTATCCAGCAAAACTCTACTTCAAATTTGAGGGAGAACTTAAATTTTTCACAGACAAACAAATGCTGAGAGATGTTGCTAATAAAAGACCTGCCCTACTTCAGATACTAAAGGGAGCCCTACTGACAGAGGAACAAAGAAAGGAGAGAGAAATATAGAGAATTTTAACAGACATATATAGAATATTACATCTCAGGTCACCGGGACACACATTCTTCTCTAGTGATCACGGATCTTTCTCCAGAATGGACTGTATGCTGGGACATAAAAACAAGCCTCAATAAATTAAAAAAAAAAAAAAAAAAAAAAAAGAATTTGTTCAAAGCACCTTCTCTGACCACAATGGAATACAAATAGAAGTCAACAACCATCAGAGACTTGGAGAATTCACAGACACCTGGAGGATAAAAATGAGGGGGAGAAAAAAACATTCCCAGATAATCAAAAGCTGAGGGACTTTATCACCAGTAGATCAGCCCTATGAGAAAGGCTAAAGGGAGTTGAGCAGGCTGAAAGGAAGGGACACTAAGCAGTTGATTGAAACTACATGAAGAAATAAAGGTTTCCAGTAAAGATCACATGGTAAAAATAAATACCAATACTACTGTATTTTTGATTTATAACTCCACTATTTACTTCCTACAGGATCTAAAATACATAAACTGTAATGATAAATCAGTGGTTTCGGAATTATTGTAAAATATGTAATTTTTGACAAGTACTACATAAAGGTGGGGAAATGATGGAGTATAGGAGCATAGTTTATGTGTCATATTGAAGTTAAGCTGGTATCGAAGAAAAACAAGATTGTTATAAATTTAGATGTTAAATTTAAGCCCCATGGTAAACACAATGAAAGTATCAGAGAATATGACCACAGAGATGAAAAGTAGAGTAGGGGTTCCGAGAAGTGGGGGAAGGGGCAATGGGGAGTTAAGAAATGAGAGTAGGGTTTCTGCTTGGGATGAAGGGAAACTTCTAGAAATGGATGGTGGGAAGGTGATAGCATTGCAAACATTCTAAATGTGATTAATCCCACTAATGGAATGCTAGGGAGGGGGTGGAATGGGAAGATTTAGGCTGTATATATGTTTCCACAATTGAAAAAAAAAAAAAAAGACAGTCTAAATAGATGACATTTGAATGCCAAGGATGATCCTGGATGGGATCTGAGGATGGAGGACAGGAGGCTCCAAGGGACACAGTTGGGCATAAGGAAAAAAGAAAAGGAAATACAGAATGTAAACTTTGTATCAATGTTGAATTTCTTGAACTTCTTAGCTGAGCTTAATGAGATTGCATAAAAGAATGTTCTTGTCCATGGGAAAGCTATATGTGAATTATATTGTTTGTTCAAAGATATGTGCAGCTTGCTCCCATATGTTCAGAGGACAGAGCAATAGATGATGGATGATAGATAGGGAGGGAGGGAGGGAGAGAGGGAGAGAAAGAAATGGTGGTGTGACAGGATGTTAAAGGTTGTGGATCGGGGTATCGGGGGAGGGGGGTTGGGTATGATGGAGTTCTATGTATGGGGTTTGTACTGTTCTTGCAACTCTTCCTGTAAGATTGAATTTATTTCAAAATAAAATTTATTAAATTAAAAAAAAATAACCTCACCAAAAAGTTCTATTTACAGTGGGTTCACAACCACTGGAAAGGATTAAGAACATATTTTTCTACAGTACATAAATCAATTTTTCACAATTAAACAATCCTAGATTAATTTGGTTTGTTTTTGTTCTTGTCTGGCACCCATCCTCCCTTCTTCTGGAAGCAGCTACTCAATTTCTTCCCTCCTCTATCATCAGTCCATATAGTTAGGGTTGCCGATCTCCTCCCCCGTTCCAGAAGTAGGTATGTGACCAAGGCCTCACTAATGAAAATATGCATCTTCCTGGCCACAGCGATTGGTTTCAAGGATGGGATGGCCACACACTGAGCCAATCAGAGCCAATGAGAACGTTATGGGACTTTTGTTGGGACTCTTGGCAAAGAGGCATTTCTTTCTATAGGGTTGGTTAAAGCTGTTTGGATGCAAACTCAGAGCTGCTGTGGCCATCTTGCTGCTTCTTAATGGAAAATATGGCCAAGACAGAGGAAAGCAGAGCCAAGACATGCAGAAACAGTTCCCAATGCCAGAGTTTGAGAACCTTAAACTGGCCACGCCTGAAATGAAATGAGTCCCAGTTTTATATCTCTGCCACTGCAGTTATGGTAGCCAATAAATCCCTGTTTTAATTTCTTTTTTAGTAAGCCAATTTGTTATTGGTTTCTGTGTCTTACAACCAAAAGATTAACACAATCCCATTTATACAGATGAAAAATCTTAAACTAGCATAAGGTAAATAATTTGTCTAAGGTAATAAATTTAGTTGGTGATGGAGCAGGTGTAAAATTCAAATCAGACTTCAGAGTTGATTCTCTAACCATTGTGCTATTCTATTCAGACACTGTGCTAGAATTCTCTATCAGTACTGAAGACTGAAGAGTAAGCTATCAAAAAATGGAGTGTTGGTATTAAACATGACAGAGCTGGTGCAGTATTTGTGGACTAATTTCCAGACAGTACTGAGGTGGGGAGCTTTAGCTATAACGTACAAAACTGACCACAGTAAAGGTGAATGGGGGCCTGGAGAAGAGACTCCCTAAGTATATGTCTAGCTCCTGGAGAAATGGCTTTGTTATGCTAAAGAAGAGGAAAGTATGCAATTCCAATCGTTTTCTGTATCTAAAACCGGAGAGGAGGAATTGCAGTTCTCTTTCAATGCTTTACAACTCTGAACCCTGTCTGCTAATGAGAGAATACACAAAAAATTAATTCCCTTTCCATTAAAACTGTATGGAGATAGAAGATGGATTAATGTAGATTTTTCTGATTATAAAATATATGCTTATTGAGGATAATTTGTAAATTTCAGAAAATTAGAACAAAGAAGAAAGATTGCCCACAATTCTAACAGAGATAACCATTATAAGTATGGTTTATTTCCTTCTAGACTTCTGTTATTATAATAATGAAATATTCCAAGCATCAGGAAAATACCAAGTATAATACAATAAACTCCCATGAATCCACTAACCTTATTTAACAAATATTGACATTTTTCCATATTTGTTTTGAGTCTCCACCACTTTTTTTAAGAAATAAAGCTCATACAGCTGAAGCCACTTCTTCCACCCTCTATAAGGATAATCATTCTCCTGAAGTTGATGCATTCTTCCTACCTGTGTTTTGATTGTATCTATACATACATATCCATAAACAATATATAGGTTCATGTATTTTTAAATTTACATTATTTGAACCACAAGCCTTCATCTTGCAGTTTGTCCTGTTCACTCAACAATGTTTTCAAGCTTCAGTCATGTTTATGCACATAAGTAAAGTTCATTCATTTAGATTTCTGGGGAATATTCATTTTTATTATTATAATCTATCCATTCTCTTATTGTTGCATCTTTAGGTTGTTTCCAATTTTTTACCATACAAATAATGCTATAATAAACATTTTAGTATGCATCTTCTTGTGCACATGTGCCAAGGTTTCTATAAGGCATGTCTAGAAATTAAATTGCTATGTCATAGGATGTGAGCATCTTCAAGTCACCAACTCTTGCCAATTTGCTCCTCAAAGTCACCAGCAGGATACACAAGTTCACATTTTCTCTCATGTCTTTGAAAACCCTTGATATATTCAGAGTTTTAAACTTCTTTCAATCTATGGGCATGAAATATCTTGTTTTATTTTAATTTATCTAATAATAATGGAAGTGAGCATCTTTTCATCATGTTTATTTACTGCTTAGATTTCCTCTTCTGCAATTGCTTATTCATAGCCTTGGCCCATTTCTCTTTTGGGTATTTATCTTATTTTTAATGATTTGTAGGAGTTCTTTATCTATCCTGAATACTAATCTTTGTTAGTTATATATGTAGCAAATATAATTTCTCAGTTTTTTGCTTGTCATTCCTTTTGTTTGTAGTGTCATTTGCAGTACAAGTTAGTATTTTTATTCATATATTTACATAATTAGTATACTATACACAATTTTGTGTCTTGCTTTTTATAAAATGTAAACTTTCCTATGTTATTGAAAAGTCTTCATTATCATAACATTTCACTGAAGCATTTTTTGCTTATTCATGCCTTTTTGCTGAATATCTATGCTGTGTCATTTCCATGGCTTTAATTGTTGTTGCTGTTTGCATATTCTTTCTTATTATACATATTTCATTATTGAACATCTTTGTGCATAAAGTCTGCATAATTTCAGGCGACTTTTGAGGATACATATTCTCCAAAGTTGAATTCCTGATCAAAGGATATAACGTGCTTTGCCAAATTGCTTTCCAAAGAGTTATATCAATATGTCTTTACTTTTCTATCAGTGTGTATCTGCCATAATAATCTCAAATCTCTGGAATAACACAACAAAAGTTTATTTCCCACTTGCAACTTCTTTAATGCTGGTTGTTACAAGGGCACCTCTGCTCATCCATGTCTCTCTGGACCCACAATAACAGAGTTTCAGTGGAAAGAGACTTGGTAAATCATACTCTGGCTCTTGAAAAACTTTATCTTAGAAGGAATTAATGTCACTTATGCTCAAATTTCCTTGACCATAGCAAGTCATGTGACCATGTCTAACTTGAAATGAGTCAGGGAAGTACAATCTTACCAGGTACTCAGAAAATCAGAATTGTTTTAAACAGCAACATATATAGACATATATATATATAACATGTATATGTCTATATATGGCATATATATATGGTGAGAAAATAGACTCAGTCGGGCTACTCTATTCCTTCCTACTTTTAGGAGAAACCAAGCTTCTGGTAACAGAGATAAGAGTAGTTCTGAGATACCAACTCTGTCCCTTCTCAATGCTTTTTAAAAAATAAAGATAGAAAGATCATAGTGGGTGGATGGAAAGCATTTCCTAAGCCAAAGCGAGCACATCTGGATCTCTGCAAAAGTGTAAACAAGAATAAATTTGTGTTTGGTTCTCCCCCATTTCTTAACTTTTTATTCCAAAATAATTACAGATTCACAGGAAGTTGCAAAAATAGTACCTAGAGACCTGTATACCTTTTACCCTGCTTCCCACAATGGTGACATCTTTTTTTTTTTTTATAACTGTAGTTCGATCTTGAAGGCATGACATTGACATTGGTACAATACTGTTAATTAGGCTACAGATTATATTTAGTTTCCACCATTTTTACATGATTTGTGTGTGTACATGTGTATGTGTGTGTGTGGGTGTGTGTGTATGGTTCTATGCAATTTTAACCCAAGTATAGACTCGTGTGATCAAAATGAGGATGAAGATACAGAACTGTTCTATCACTACAAAAAACTACTTCATATTAACCATTTATATTTGCCACCCCCCTCCTGTTCCTGTCCCCTGGCAACCACTATCTGTTCTCCATCTCTATAGTTTTGTTATTTCAAGAATGTTGTATAAATGGAATCATACAGTATATAGCCTTTTGAGATTTTTTTTTCTCACAAAGCATAATTCCCTTGCCATCCATCCAGTTTGCTGCATGTATCAGTAGTTTTCTCCTTTCTGTTGCTGACTAGTATTCTGTGCTATGCCTGTACTGCAGTTTTGTAAACCATTCATCTGTTGAAGGACATTTTGGTTATTTCCAGCTTTGGGCTTTTACAAATAAAGCTGCTATGAACATCCAACTTTGTATAAATATAAGTTTTCATTTCTCTGTGATAAATGCCCAAGGATGTTGGGTCAGATAGTAAGTGCATGTTTAGTCTTATAAGAAATTGCTGAACAATTTTCCAGAGTGACTGTATCATTTTACATCTCTACCAACAATGTGTGCGAGAACTAGTTTCTCCACATCCTTGCCAGCATTTGGTATTATCATTATTTTTTATTTTAGTTGTTCTAAAAGATTCCACTGTTGTTTTAATTTGCATTTCCCTAATGGCTAGTAATGGTGATCATTTTATCATGTGTGTATTTGCCATTTGTATCTTCTCTTTAATGAAAGGTTTCTTCATGTCTTTCACTCATTTACTAATTGAATTGTTTGCTTTTTTCACTGTGGAACTTTTAGAATTCCTTATATATTCTAAATATAATACTTTGGTCAAATATATGGTTTATAAATATATTCTCCCAGTCTGTACTTTGTCTTTTCATTCTTTTAACAGGGTCTTTTGCAGCACACACAAAAAATTTAATTTCGTTGAAGTCTAATTTATCAGTTGTTTTCTTTTATGAATTGTGCTTTTGGTGTCATGTCTAATGAATCTTCATCTAGCCCTAGGTCATGATTTGATGCCCTTTTAAATCCCCTTTCAGAATCCATCTCTCACACCCACAGGCCCCTGACAATCCAGGATCCTGTTTGCAAAGGGCATTTTGTCTAGGTCTCTGTCCCAGCTAAACATCGGCTGATAAAGATTTAAGGAGTTAGCTCTCTTCTGACCCAGTCCCACATGAATCCTCTTCAGGATTAAAATTCTAGGCACTGGAGGAAATATTTTGCCTTGGGAAGGGAGATAGTCTTCTCTGACCAGTTCATATTATGGTTCTCAAATGGGACGGCTCAGCGGTGGGACATGACACAGTACATATTAGGCATAGCTTTCAGGCCAGTCCCAGCTGAGTTCAGATGTAGATGTTTATACAATTTGCACAATCCTGCCCAGGAGAAGTCCTGTTGTGCTCCAATGTGTGGGACTGGGGTAAGGGAAGCAAAGTCCCTCTCTCCACATGTGCCAACCTAGAGGATGGTTCCTTCCTAGATAGCCCATAATCTAAAGCTCTGACTCAAAAGTAAAAAAAAAAAAAAGCAAAATCCTTCTGCTTCCTATAATCAGAGCTCCCTAAATCCCCAAAAGATTATTTTATTATTTTGGGGGTCCTTGTTAACTCAGAATCCAACCTTTAAAAAATTGGTAGGGGCAAAATTAAAGGACATCATCTGACACATTGTAGTCCTTTGACTTTCTCTCACGTCATTTAGTCCTAAAGGTAATGAAAAAGATACATCAATTTTTTGCAAATCTTTGATAATTCTAGTAATTCCCCAGAGACATATTAACTATTTACACAGTCTATATATCTTTTCAAATCCAAAAACTTTTAAATACATCAAAACATATTTAACTTCCAGTGGAGCTAAGTGAAAGATGCCTAATTAATCATTTATTGAAATGTGGTTGTTACCAAAATAAAAAATAAAAACTCCTAACCCAGTCATCAAAAAACTTAAATCATATTCAACATGTGCAGACTTAGTAGGTTTGCCTGTATTTGGCAAACTATACACACTGCCTCATTTCTGGGAAGAAAACTTCATTTTTAAAAAATATTATTTTAAGTTTAAAATGTAAAACTTTTTAAATGTCTTTAAAAAGTCCATTTATTTAAATATTTCTTCCAACAAAATTTCACTGTATCTCAAAGTTTTTAAATGCTTTCTAAAATAACTTGACATTATTGACATTTTTTTCCTGGACTATGATATAAAAAAAATATAAGAGAGGTGGGAAGAAATAACACAATATGCAGCATATTTTCTGACATTATTTCTGGCAGGAATTAACTGAAAAATAAAGCATGGCTGGAGGTAGAGGGGTGGATCTGATGACTTCTTGAAGTCCTTGGCAACTGGATATGTTTAGGATTATGCTTATGATTATGTTTATTTATTAACATTTATATTGGGCCATTTTAGTTGATTAGCACAATGCAATTACCAAAAATCTGCAGCTGAAAGTTCTGGGAAATGCCTACATTACTAGGAAAGGCTAGATTGATATCATTTCTGATTATAAATAATGTAATTAAAATAAGCAAGTATATTACCTCCATGTTACAGCCATCTCCATCTCTTAGCATAGTTTCCAACATGATGAAGAACATAGTCTAATTGCTTAAAGTAGGGCAATGAGAGTTAGTCATCTTAAGTTCTCTGCTAATTACTCATTGGACCCTTCTCTGTCCTTAAAGGAACAACATGTTCTTGTACAGGGAAGGAGCCATGGAGTACCTGAACATGATTGCCTGTCTTCTCTGCTCTCTTATGTCCATGTTGGGTCAAGTCCTGCAGCCCCAGCCTCCCTCCCACCAGGGCCAAACTTCCACAACGTTGAAGTGGAGTGGTACATCTCTGACCACACGAAAGACCTTCTACATAAGCAAAATGCTACTATTAGAGGTTCTTCCTTCTGGGGGAGATTTTATTTCCTGTTATTATAATATAAAATTCTAAAATGCAAATTACTGTAAGAAATTTGAATATGTTTGTTTTCAGCTACAAATGTGTGAACATAGATTAATTTTTCAGATCATTTCTTTAGAGCAATGGTTCTCAAAGTATGATCTGTGGACCCCTGGGAGTCTCCAAAATCCATTCTGGAGTCTATGATGTCAAACTATTCTCATAATAATGTGAATATGTTGTTCTGGTTTGCTAGTGCCGCCATTATGCAAAATACCAGAAATGGATTGGCTTTTATAAAGGGGTTTTATTTGGTTACAAATTTACAGTCCGAAGGCCATAAAAGTGTCCAAACTAAGGCATCAATAAGAGGATACTTTTACTGAAGTACAGCAGATGGCGTCCGGAACACCTCTATCATCTGGGAAGGCACGTAGCTGGCATCTGCTGTCCCTTTGCTCCCAGGTTGTGTTTCAAAATGGCTTTCTCCAAAATGTCTCTGAGTCTCTCTCAGCTTCTCCAGGGCAAACTCTGGGCTTCATCTCTTAGCTTAGCAACTCCAAACATCCTGCTGTCCGCATCTCCAACCATCTCTAAGTGTCAACAAGCATCTGGGTCTGTGTCGGCTCTTAGCTTCTCTCTTAAATACTCCACTGAACTAACCAATACCCACTCTGAATGGGTGGAACCACACCTTCATGGAAATAATCTAATCAAAAGTATCACCCACAGTTGGGTGAATCACATCTCCATGAAAACATTCAATCAAAAGTTTCTACCATAATCAAAAGACTAATACATCTGCCCCCCACAAGACTACATTAAAGAGCATGGCTTTTGGGGAGACATAATATATCCAAACCGGCACATATATTGTTTACCTTTTTCTCTCTTATTCTCTCGAGTGTTTAGCAAAGTTTTCCAGAGGTGAAATGACATGGGCTATTGTAACAGATTAAATGCAGAAGCTGATAGGAGACTTTGTCTTCTATTAAGCCAAATAGTAAAGAAATTTGCAAAACTTGAAAATATGTCACTCTTTCAATTATTTTTGTTTTAAAAAATAGTATTGTTTCCATTAAAAATGTTATTTATGTTAACATGTAATGGATTTTAAATTACTTTTTAATGAAATAATAAATATTTAAAAAGTTTTTTTCACACTCTTCATTTCTCACATGTAGATATAGCCTACATTTTCAGGTTTGAAAATTGATTTCCAATTAGGTAAGGTGACTATTGCTGTGCTATAAACCACTGTGAAACACAGTGGCTGAAAACACAACAGTCTTTCAGTTTGTTCTTAGATCTGGAATTTGGGCTGAGCTTGGAGTGGATGACGTCCTCCTCCACATAACATGTGAGGCTTCCACTGCTAACTCAAACATCTAGGTGAACAGCTGGAGCTTGCCAGGCATCTCTTTCCACATGGTCTCTCCTTATAGCTACTGGGGACTCCTCACAGAGTGAGCATTCCAAGAAGGAAGTTGGGGTGAAAACAACTTCCTGTGACCTAGCCTGGGGAGCCCCACAGCTTCCACCATGTTTTATTGTTCAAGCAAGTCACCAAGATCAGCCAAAATTCAAGGGGGAGGGGGATTACACTCCACCACTCAGTGGGAGGATCATCCAAGACTTTGCAGCCAACTTTAATCTACCACACCTGAGGTCCCAGTATTGGTAGTAGAAGAACTAAAACTAGAATCCAACTCTTCTGATTCTTAGTGCAGTATGACAACTTTGACAGTGGCGAATAACAGGAAGATGAAAAGAAAAGACCAAAGCGTAGGACATTGTGTGAATGAAGAACATTCCAAGGTCAGGCCATAAGCCCCCATATGAGTAGCATGAGCAACTGGAGTCTGAAAGGGAGGCTGCTAAGAAGGAAGACAGGGGTCATGGACTCTCTCGTATAGAAGAGAACAATTCTTGCTTAAGATGCTCAACTCTCCACGACAACTTCCCCACTGGTTGTCTCTCAATGACACCAGGTTTGATCTGTGGGGCAGCCTGCTCCATCTCTGGGAAGCTCTGACTATTAGAAAGTTCTTCCACAGAGCAGAAATCTGTTTCCCTATAACTTCTACCCAGTGGTCTTAGTTGTAGCCTTATATTGCCTTGGGGCAACATTGCAAGTCTTCTATTCATTTTTTACATGGCAGATCTACAGCTGTTATAGATATTATAGTTCCTGTAAGTTTCTTGATTCCAGGTTTCTGAATCTTCATCATAGTTTTTAGAAATCCCCCCTACCATCAGGCCATTCTCCTATAAACTACCCAGTTTGTCAATTACTCTTTCAAAGTTTTCTCCAAGAGGGATCTGAACAGACCACCATTGACTAGCACCCCACCACATTCTGGACACTCTTCTAATATTCATGCAGATTAATAACAGGTTACTTAGATTCTAAACTCCTAAATCTTTGTCATATATGCTCTATTAACCACATCTCTCTGTACAGTTTGTGTGCGTGTGTGTGCACTTGGTTTGCTTGGTTTTTTACTAGGTTGTGGGAATTTCAATTCCTAGAAATTTTATCTCAGGTCCAACCTGCCAATAACTTTTTGAATCCTAACTCCATCACTAAAACTACTCATTATCCCACTTAGTTCCATATAATATGCAGATTTATTAATATTTATTCTATATTTTTATCCAAATAATTGATAAAAATGTTGGATTGGACAGAGCTCTATATCACCCCACAAGACACCATCCACCATGAGGATGTCAATCTAGTAATCAGCATCTTTTTGGTTCATTCATTCACCTAACTGTTGTTAATTCATCTAATGGTACTATCATTTAGTCCATATTTCTCCATCTTGTCCACAATGATATCATGATAGCCCTGGACAAATGCCCTGCTGAAGTCTAGATTCATTATGTCTACTACATTTGGCTGCTCTCTAAATTCACTAACCCTGTCAAAGGAAATTAAGCAAATCGGACTCTTCTTCAAATACACCATGCATTTGATGATTCTGAAGCTTTGCTCATGTTCTTCTCTCTATTCAGACTCTTCTTTGCTTCCACCTTGTCTGCCTGACCATGTCTAATGCTCTTTGGGGCTCAGCTCAAATGTCACCTCCTTGCTGAAGCTTTTCTCCTCGATTCAAGGTGTAATCATTTCATGCTTGGCTTATGTTCCCAAAGCCCTTTATACATAGCATCATAGCCCAGTGTTTGTTTATGCCCGTTCTCCTCTCCCTCATCTAGAATGAGCCATGTGTTATTTAATAGATGTTTGGTGAATTTAATTTAACTGGACCCTGGTGCCTAGTGACTGTCACTTTCTTTCCAAATTGCTCATAAATCAATCATTTCAAAATCCAGTCTAGCACCCACAATGTAGTCTATAAATACTATTTCCCACTAAAAGGAACCAGGGATCCTTGGAGAAATGGCTGATTCCAGGTCTAGGAAAAAATGTAAAAGTTGAGCCTGTAACATCTTGTTGTACCAGCTAGCAAGGAAGCTATCAAAGACCTTTAGGTTCTTGTCCAGAGAACTGAGAGGCTAAATCAAAGAGGCTTCCAATGGCCAAAGCTCAGATACTTTGAACATCAGTTAGAATAATCACTGCAATGAAAGAAAACACATAAAACATGTTTAGACCCATGAGTTCATAATGTTGTAAAAAATATTAGTACAAAAAACTTCACTGATCATCTTGAAGGGCACCAGGAAACAAAGTCACTATTTTGACTGGTAAATGAAAGGAAAAAAGCACCTTGCCTTTTCATACTTTGTCATTTCAGTCATACCTTAGGTATCCAATAGTTGATAAAGGAAGATCTTTCTTTATAAAAGCATTCCAGCTAATACATGTACACGAAAGGATAGAATTAGAGTATTACCACTTTGCAACCCCTAAAGGAATGAAATAATGTATCTAGGCAATGATAATAAATGGCTTCTAAAATCATTAGGTAAAATGCTGATGGAGAACTTTATAATGGGTCGTTCTAGCTGATAACATCCAAATCCCACAGATCAAACCTGACATCATAAAAAGAGAAAGAACCAGACAGTATATGCCTCCTGATACGGTACAATAGGAAGTATATAGTATCACCTATGAAGTATTCTTGCTAAAGAATTGTACCTGAATCTGAGACGCTAGATTTAACTGGCAGTTTATAGGAAATAACAAGGATTAAGGCTAAAAAACACCACATAGAGGCTAGCAGCCAAATCCAGGTTGTGGAAAATTCTATCATACATATGACCATTTTCTTCTACAAATAAATTGCAAGGAGGAAAAAAGGAGAGAAGGAGACCTACATATCAAAAGACACTTAAGAGACATAAAAAAACAAATGCAAAGCATGGACCTTGTTTGGATTCTGATTCCAACAGACCAACTACAAAAAGCTTATGTGACACAATCACGGAAACGTGAACACCAGATTTTTGATGACATCAAGAAATTATTGTTAATATTTTGGGTGTGATAATGGGACTGTTATTGTGCATTTTTAGAAAAAAATCCTTATCTTTTAGAGTTACCTACTGAAATATTGAAGGAGGAAATGATATGATATCTTGCACTTGCTTCAAAATAATCTAGTGGGGGGAGGCAGTGGGTCAGAAAGGCGGAGGGGGATGAAACAAGATTGTCCATGCCCTCTGGGTCATGGGCTCATAATACTTCTTTTACATTGTTCTCTCTCCTTTGTATTTGTGTGAAACCCACCTTCCTTCTGTTCTAGTTTGCTAACGCTGCCATTATGCAAAATACCAGAAATGGATTGGCTTTTATAAAGGGGGTTTATTTGGTTACAAAGTTAGTCTTAAGGCCATAAAATTTCCAAGGTAAGGAATCAAAGGGTACCTTGGATGAAGGATGGCCAATGGCATCCAGAAAACCTCTGTTAGTGGGGAAAGCCAGTGGCTGACATGTGCTCATCCTGAATTGTGTTCCAGCTTCTCTCTCAGCTCCTGTGCATTCTTCCAAAATGTTGCTCTTGGGGCATTTTTTCCTCTCGTAGCTTCTCCAGAGCAAAAGTCTACTTTCAATGGCCATCTTCAAAATGTCTCTCTAAGTAGCAGCAACCAGCTAACAGTGGGCTCCTTTTGTCTGAGCTTTTATAGGGCTCCAGTGAACTAATCAAGGCCCAAGCTGAGTGGGTGGGGCCACACCTCCTTGGAAATTATCTAATCAGTGTTATCACCTGTAGTTGGGCAGGTCACCTCTCCATGGAAACATCCCATCAAAATGTCACACCCTAATCAAAAAGAATTATCAATCTGCCCCCACAAGATTGCGTCAAAGATAATGGTGTTTTGGGGAGCCATAACACATCCAAACTGACACACCTTCCTTTTTTGAAAAGTTAAGTATTTGCCAGAAAAGCAATCTTCTCGCTCTTCCTTCAATTTCCACGATTCGGCAAAAAAATCTCAAGGAATCATTTGGTGATTTCAGTAGCAAGTTCACTTGGGTCTCCCAGATGGAGTTCTTGTGCAACTCATTGAAGTGTTCAGGGCCCTTCCCAATCACCCTACCCCCATGGGGCTCTGGTCCCTGTCACCAATGTTCCCACTAATACTTTTCATTCTGTAACATTCTGCACATTCTCTTTGACAGAAAAGACAGAATTAAAATAGAAGTTTTACACTTCTTCCTTTGTCATTTCTCAACATTTAAAAAATCACTCCCAAGTAGGGGGTTTATCCCACCTTTTATCATATCCAGTTCTGAACATTAGAAAAAGGCCACTGGTCATCATTAGATTTTTATTTTTTAAATAAAACTGAACTTTGTCATTCTTGACTCTATTCTAATAGGTCTGAATCATCCTTAAAAATGCTGTCTCCCTGCTTTCTCTCTTTTGCATTGGGTTACTAGTTTCTTTAGGCGGTCTCTCCTCTTTCTTAAGTATTCTTGCCCATTTGCAATAACACAGTAGAAAGAGGATATCCAAAACTTTGAAAAATGGTAATACACAATATTAGTGTATACTGGAATGCAGATACTCTCATATTCTGCTGTGCAAGTATAAACTGGAAGGCAATTTCGCAATATGTGTCAAAAGCCTTTTTAAAAATGTGTACTCTTTAATCAAGAAATTCCACTTTTAGGAATTCATTCTAAGGAAGTCATTGTGGATGTGCACTGAGATAAAAGCGTGTCCAGGACAGTGTTTTTAATATACTTTTAAAAATCAGAAGCAACCTAAGTGTCCAACAAAACAGGACTGACTCAATAAACTATGGTTTATCATGCAGTGGAACACAATAAAAGGCTATGCTAGAAGAATATTTCATGATATGGAAAGATGTTCATGATACATAATTTAGGGGGAAAAGGAGATTCCAAAACATTCCAGAGAGGATGTTTCCAGTTTTTAAATACATGTATATTTATGCATGAAACAAAAAGACTGGAAAGTTATTTCTTTTTCATATATTCTTTTTCCTCATGTATGTCCTAACATTTTCTATAAAGGACATTTTGGGGGGAAAAAAACCACAGTAATTACCAATTGCTTTTTTTTTTTTTTTCTTATCTTCATTTTATTGAGATATATTCACATACCACGCAGTCATACAAAACAAATCGTACTTTCGATTGTTCACAGTACCATTACATAGTTGTACATTCATCACCTAAATCAATCCCTGACACCTTCATTAGCACACACACAAAAATAACAAGAATAATAATTAGAGTGAAAAAGAGCACCAATTGCTTTTTAAAAATAGGAAGAAGGTACCCAGGGCTCTGGTTACTTTTTACTTCTCCCTCTGTTAGGTGCAGGCTGCCTTGGCTTGACCATCTCCCAAGAGCCCGACCTCTGTTTGAAAGGTTCCCTGCTGCCCTCCTCCATACACAGAGACTAGAAGGTAGCATCAGTGACTCTCCAGGATATAAAGGAATCTCAGTAGGTGGTTGGCAGATTGCTGCCCGATAGCTGCTAAAGGTGGGATTTGCCCCAGTGAGGGCCTGGCCAAGGCAGGCTTAATGGAGTCCAGTCTGGCCTCAGCTCAACCTCTGAAGGGCAGGGCCTGGCCGCAGTCTGGGGTTGTTTTGGCACTTTGTGGCTCACTTCTCAGCGGTTAACACTGTTCATTCAGGAGGTTTCCCTGGGGTTTGGGTTAAAGCTGTTGGCCTCCACTCTGTAGTCTCCTATGTGACTCACTGTGCTGTTTTGTCCATTATGTCCCACTTCCCTCTTAGCAGCCTCCCTGCTGCTTCTTAAAATTTCACTCTTTCCCCCGAAGCCTAATCCTAAAATGGTAACAGTTTGTGTATAAGCAAGGGAACTAGCAGTGAGTATGTGATTAGAACCCTCAGCCTCATTATTCTCTGGGCTGCTGTTTAACTTACCACAGCAAATAAATGGGAAAGGGAGAAAGAGAGGCAAAGGGAGAGGGAGAGGAGAGGAACAGGGAGAGTGTGTGTTTAAAAAGAAAATTAATATTCTCCATTATACTTAACAGGGGAAAATACTACAAACATACATCACTGTAACCATTTTATTGTCTTCTGGCTCCTGAGGTCTAGGACACGTGGTGCCTTTCCCTGAGTACTGGATTATGTTTGCTTCTAAATTCTGAATCAGCTGGAATTCACATTAAAATGCATGATGCTGTAGTGCATTACCAGCAAAATCTCAAACCACCTAAATAAAACAAAATGATACAAACACACAAACAAACAACAACAGGATCTTTTTAAAATGCAGAAAGGAAAATATTTTTTAGAAGTTTAGGAATTTTCATGCATGTTTATATGTATTTCAAGACTGAGCAGTTACAGAGAGTGAATGACTCCAGTGTTCCCAGCATGCCTCTCATTTGGCGCTGGGCTGACTAAAATACAAGACCATATTATTGGAACTAACTCCGTGTACGACTGAGGCAATGGGGAGCCCTGGAGTACTGGGAGCAAGGCAGGCTTTCCTTATGGATGGAGGAAACAGATACCTACTTAGAGAGACAGGAGACACGTAGGAAAGCACCACCTAAAATAGCTGCCCCCACTTCTAGAATGCTCGTCATCACACCAACGGGTGATACGTGGCTCTTGGTGTCTTTATTTGAAAATAATCAAGGGAGGGCTACCATACAAAATCCTAAGACCTCAATGTAAAGGATGAGGGAACAGAAGGCAATTACTCTCTTCTCTCCTGCTGTCTATGTTGCACTTTTTCCTAACCTCTAAATATCCTTTTGATTTCTGAGTATAACCTACCTACCCCTTAATGTTATTTCTTTCGTATAGAAATATATCTAGAGTAGGCTCCCCGCCCACACACACATATACAAATCAATTAGAAGAATGTTAGAACTGAAAAGGAACCTTGGAAAATTCTTATCCCAACCCCTGAAGTAACTAAGATCTTACTCCAGATTGTGCAGTGAGAGGTCTGATGGTGTGTCCAAGGTGAGATTCTAGAATCTGCAGGTTCAGTGCCCAAACTTCTCTATGCTGCACTGTGTGTGTAGTGGTGGTGGTGGTGCTGGGGCTGCTTTCAGCCCAGGGGCTACCCCCTCACTCAGGCACCTACAGTCCTCAGATTTGCTCCATCTCAAAAAATCAGCTTCCAAGAAGATACCAGAACCACTTCGATTCTAAAGTGCAGATTTCTAGCACATATGGGTAAAATGAATCAATGAATGAATGGTTGATACCATCAAGTACTACCAAACCCAGAGCAGTGTTAATGGAGCTCACTAGACCCAAGTTACAGAAGTGAGGATCTTGCCAGCCGATACAGGAGAGGATTTTTGTTCTGAGGTGTCTTCCTAGGCCCCTGAAAACCCAGCTCCGGGCAGAAGTGGCTGTGTATTCTTCCTGCCCTAATAACCTTCTTCTTCAACACTGCTTAAACCCCTTCACATCTCTCTATCCTACACTCCTATTCTCCTGAAATGATAAGCATCAATTCTGGCCTAGAATAGGGCCACAGCCTCCTAATTTATCTCTTGGCTTTCAAGCTTCCCTGTCCCTTCACCTTACCCCCAAATCATACTACACTGCATCCACAGTCCTGCAACCTCTCTCATTTTGTATCTTATCACACCCTTCCACATGCATCTCTCTCCCCTCAAATCTCCTGTTCTAAACTTAACAACTTATAGAAATATATCTAGAGTAGGCGCCCCATCCACACACACACACACACACACACACACACACACACACAAACTCTCCATGCTCATTCTGGCTTTGTGGACTTTGAATACCACTGGTTCTAATACTCCTCCCTTTCCTCTTCACTGCCGTTTTATTTGCTCACTCCTACTCACCCTCCAAGAAGCCTTCCCTGACACCCTAGGAGACTACACCTCCACTATGGGTGTGCTGGGACCTCAGCACTGAGGCACCCTCATTCTAGAACCCAGACTGACAAAGCAGCCACCATCTGGGGCTCTGCCCACTGCCATAAAAGAGGGTTAAAGAAAGAGGGTGGAGAATTGGGTGCTGGCTCCTAGAACATCCACCTGGAAGTCACAGTTGTCACTTCCACTCAATTTTCATTGGCCAAAGCAAGTGACATGGCCATACCCAATTTCGCAGGTAGGGAAGTGAAATCCTACCATGTGCTTGGAAATGGAGAGAACTGGAAATATTTGTTAAACAGCTGTAATGACTTAAGCATTCAAGTAAACTGAGGCCTGGAAAATCTCCAGTGGCTTTGGTGACCTTAATAAGAAATGTTTAATTTGCATGAGGGTGTTGGAAGCTATATTGAAGGAGTGACTGAGAAGTATCACACCATGGAGTGATTGAATAGTAAAGACAAGGAGAAGAGACAACTCCTTCAAGATATTTGAATATCAAGGGGAGAAAGGAGATAAGTGGCACGGGCAGGGGGAGAGGGGTGCACGTGGTCAAGAAAGGATATAGTGTTGGTTGGTTGGTTGGTTACTGGTATGAGCATGGCTTGAACATGTTTGGATGACAACAGTATATATCCAGATGAACAGGAGAGTTTGAAGATCCAAGAGAAGTAGAATTTGGTAAGGTTCTTGAGCTAGTAGAAGAGATCAAGCACCAAAGTATGGTGGAGGGATGAGTCTTAGATTAGGGTAGGCTTCTCTCCTTTTTGCAGATGGAAGAAAAGAAAGAGGAGTGCAGATGTAGATTGGTTTACAGGTTAGAAAGTACAAAGTTGAGGGAATTCTTGTCCTGTGGCTTCTGTTATCACTATAAAATCAAATTTATATCAAACGGTCATAATGCGCTCCAGTTGGAGAAATCTAGCAGTTCATCATAGGGGGAAAAAAAAGATACACCTTGTGGTTTCCTAGCACACTCATAGGGAGAATTTTACACAGATTGCCTCTGTTTGGCCCACCCACTACCAAGTCCTATTTCAGGCACCATGTAGACAGTTTTAACTGCTAAATGCAATCTTCTAACACTGTGAAAAATGGCCCATTCTTAGTAGTTGGTAGTAGGAGTTTTAATATAGCTGTTAAACTCATCCAAAAATATACAGGGATATTATGAACCCCAGATGTCTTGTCCTTACCCTCCTCATGTCTTCAATCTGAAAATGATTTCTCAGTCCATACTATACACACTGGTCAGGGCATTGCTGGGTTGGGAAGGATGATCTTCCCTGTCCATTTTCTTTGAAGCATAAAAAGATGCCTTCATAGTCTCAGGATTTTGCTACTCCAGTTATTCTGGCACTGCTGGCTCCAAAATCATGATCCTCTCTGCAAATGCTCCTCTCCAACCTGCAGGCTTGGTCAGGGTCCATGATGATTTTTTTCCTCCTTTTGCAAATAGTTTTGTTTGTTTGTTTGTTTGTTTGTTTGTTTGTTTGTTTTTGGTTCAGACAGAAAAGCCTCACTCTCTACCTCCCTAATTTAATTTTGTTTCTCTTTTCTTTGTTCCAAGCAGATGTCACTTTTACATCTGTGACTCTGATCAAATGCCTCATGTCTCCACCCTCCCTCCCCCCATCAGCCCAGCAGATGTTACTACTCTTAGCCAAACTCCAGAAAAAAAGGTAACAGGCAGCCCCTTCTGCTAGTCATAGCATTGGGAGGAATGGGGGGTGGGGGGATGATGCCCTTGAAAGGATGGATACCGGTGATCTGTATCCCATCACCTATACAGAGCACAGCACTTACATGAGTTGCCTCCAAAGTTAGTCCAGATTAAAAATTAAAAAAAACAAATTAAAAAAACAAAAAACACTATCTACAAGTTAGCCGTAAAGCAAAAGCTCAACCCACAGCAAATGCCTTTTTAAAGTGACATGACCCTGAACATACAATATTTACATACAGGAATACAGCATCACATTAATGAAACATAAATATTACCTACAATGTAAGACAAAACATAATGAACTTATCTAGGACATACATGCCTTCCAATAAATTCCTGAAATTGGAAGTCTTCTGCCTGGTTGCTTTCTTTCCTCCCACTTGATAAGAGCCTGCTCTTTGATTTAGTCACGCTCTTTCACATGGGTTACCAACATGTGATAGGAAGGAAGGTAAAGTTTTTAATATATAATTCAAGAAGACTCTCTACCAACTTCATCATCATCATCATACTGCTGGCTAACATTCACTGGCTGTTTTCCAGGTGCCAAGCCCTGTGTTAATTGCTTTGCATACACTAGTGTCAATCAGTTAATCATTAGTCTTACAGTGCCAGGAGGTATCTTACAAGAGCACCAAAGAATTTCTATTATGAAACAAGGGCAGTATGTTTGGTAGGCAAATGGAAAATGTGGTAAATATTCTGAATTGCTAGGAGAATGTCTATATTGATGGATCTTGCAGCTAAGAAAGGCTATGGTAGGTGTACTTTATGTGCTGGTGTCCCAATAAAACCTGTGTAGGTTATCTTCTTAGTGCCGGTAAGTAGGAAAGGCAGACGCCTGCAGAGATCTTTTTGGAGAAACCCAAGGACAAATCTTGCCTTTAAATTCTCTGTTTGAAAAAAACATTGGTTCTGAGTTGAGTCGTTTGCCAGAAAATGGCCTTGCTGTGCTGGGATTATTTGAATGCAGCATCAAATAAAGCAATCAAAAAGAAAATTCCTCTGAAACTCTCACTGGTATTTAATATTTTATTCATTCCCGTGTTATTATGCTTTGCCTGCGGTAAAACAGCCTCAAAACAGCCTCCTAGGAGTGAGGCATTAGAAGGCTGACAAGCGTTTTCCCATGAATTGCTACTACAATACAATGGCATTTTGTTTGCTGTTTTGTTTCCTTGTCTTCTAACATTCTTTCTGACTTTCAAGGAAAAAAAGAAGAAGAAAAAGAAACCCTCCTATGAATGGCAAAGAAAAGGAATGAAAAGTTTCTTTTAAACTTTCAACCTTTTTCAGTTGGTACTGGGTAGCATGTAAACATTTTTTTTTTCTCATGGTATATATGCCTGTAGTCTCTTCACTTGTTTTGTGTTTTAAATGACCTTTTTAAATTCTTTTACCACGGAGCATTGCCTTTCCATTATTGATTCAGAAAATCGGCAGGGAGAAAAAAAATCAACCGTGTACACATATTAAGAAAGGGAAGTCAGAAGAAGATGGATCAAACCATCCATCTATCCATGTGGCCATTTATCTATCAATCCATCTCGCTACCCACCCGCCTCTATTAAAATAAATAGCAGGCACTGTACACATTGCTGGTTGGCTGAAGTTGTGATCTGGACAAAAGGTCTGTTTGGGAAAAGGATGCTGAAGCTCTAATTCTATTTGTGCCGGTTGAAAATCAGGAGGGGTTTTTCTACACTTCACTTTTATTAGATTATTTCTTATAGATGGTTTCTTTTCTCCTCCCAGACGCGTGGTGGAGGCTGCTGAAGCAGTTGGTCTATAGTTGGAATAATTAAATTAGCCATTTGGTACAACTTTTAGGGGAGAGCTCGCGTGTAGAAAGCACAACTCGAACAAAACAGGGCGTTGGGGCTGGGGCTCCAGCCTGGCCCAGCCCCCTGTACGCCTTTCATCTTTAGTGCAAGAAGCAGGACCCCGGGCCACAGAAGATGGGCAGAAGATAGGCCTGGCGTGGGGGTGGCTGGGAGGGACCGTGCCACTGAACAAAATAAACCTACAAGGCTTGCAAAGGGGAAAATGAAGTCAAGCGCATTTGCTCATCCGACCGTGTGGTCCGGCCCTGAAAGGTCTCCCGGTACAAAGGCAAGGAAGCTCACTGCACCCAGACCCGGCGAAGCCCGGCACCAGGGGGCGCCTGGAGAGGGAGCCGGAGGAGCAGTCGCCTCGCCCCGGCACGGCTCGGGCATCCGGGAGAGGGCTGGCCCGGCCGGTCGGAGGAGGCTGAGAGCCGAGGCCGGTGGAAGCCCGAGACCGCTGGGCGAGGAGGGAAGGAGTCCCGGGCTGGCCGAGGGGTCCCTTGGAGTGAGAGGCGGGCGAAGGTCATTTTCCTCGGCTGGGTCCGCCTCCTGCCAGCCCTCCCGGACACCCTCCGCGGCTTCTCACTTCCCTAGCCCAGGCCCCTGAGCCAAGTCCTCGCCTCGCTCCCTCGGCTTCTCCCTGCGTCACCCTCGGACGCGTCGTCAACATCCTGCTCCCCTGAGCTGCACTCTGAACTATACACCCCAACACATCCCTTCACCCAGGAACTGCCTACATGCACCGTCTGAATCCCAAAGTTCCACATCTTCACCAAAGAGCCATCCTCAAACGCTGCGGAAATGAACCCGGCTCCCCCGAGCTCGGCGGACACTCGAGGCCCGCGCCCCGCCTCCACCCCGATGGCAGTCCCGGCCTGGGACTGTTCGCAGATTAGGACCCAACGAGAAATTGCCCCGCAATCCTGTCGGACGTAGGAACCCGGCTCCCAGCGTAAGGGAACCCTCGCAGACCCTCAGCACTGGCGGCGGGGATGGGGTTTTCCCAGGGAAACGCGCGCGCGCTCTGCACCCCACCGAGTTGCAACCCGGGGTGCACCGAGACGCGTGCTCCAAACTGGGAGTGAGCCTGACTATTGCCTAGCAAGGGCCGCGATGCTGGAATGCATCCCCTCCTGGCCGCCTCTCATCGTCCCCTCCTGCAAAGAAATTCCACATCTACAGTGGAAGAGCGGGATGGCGGGATATCACCCTGGTCTGTGCCACCTGCACACACTTCCCGCCGAGTGCGGGCCTGGGTGGCAAGGTCGCGTTCGGAAAACCGGGAAACACACTCTAAAAGTCCGAGGGAACCGAGAAACTTGAACAATCGCAGCCTTGTGTTTGACAACCTGTCCCCTCCTCAAGTGGATTGGGGTGTGGAGGGTGGGGAGGGTGGGGAAATTCCTTGTGTGGAGTCCAAAGGGGGCACAGCCACCTCCTGGTCAAATGCAGATTCATATTCATGAGAAGGGATAAATAAAGACAAATCCCTGCTGTAATAACACTTGGATTCGCATCTGTCTTTGCTGGCCTTTGGGTTTAGGGGACTGAAGACAGATGTTTGCATCGCTTTTCTCCTCTTGTCTGGTGACCATAAAGAAAAACCATTTAGAGCGTTGCAATTTGTTTCCCGCCGCAGTAAAACCTTGTTCACATTTATTTTCATTTCACCCCCGTGCACAAAAAAGTGCACACAGGCCACCAAGGGCCCTTCTTTATCAAATACGCATTGTACAACATGCAACTGCAATAAAACTATCAGCCCTCCCCATAAAACTATCACCAGGCTCCTTGGTGGGTCCCACTGCCCGCACTCCCGGCATTAGGGTTTGCTCACGTCCTGAGGACGCACAATCACCTGAACCCAGCCTGAAACTCACCCTGCAGAGAAGCACAAGGGGCCGCTGTCCTTGTTTAATCCATTAGGGCGTCCGCAGCAGTTGAGTGCGCAATAAAACACGGTGGCAGTGGAGAGCCGGCTCCCATCCACTCCCCTGCACTAGCATCGAATTAAACCACTTAGTTTGGCAAACATGAACGCCTAAATGCCCCTATAAAGACTTTATGAGTTTGTTACTTTAATTACTGACTTGTTACAGAGCACATAAAGGGGGTAATGAATGCAATAAAACTAATTATCTACACATTTAATTCATATAAAATATCCAGGGTTTGTTTACACAACACAGCGATTCGACTAAGCATTCTCCCTCTTGTCCACCGAGAGGGAGGATTTAATGAAATAGTCTCTCTTATTGTGAAAGAGCCTAACGAACCAAATGAAAATTATCCTCCGCTTAAATCATGGGCTACCGAGGTCCACAAATCACTGCTTGCTTCTTTGTCTGTGCCTTGCTGCCAGCACCCAAGTACCTGAGATGATGGAAAAGGAGGGTGCCCGACCTGGAGCCTTTGTCTGGGCATTTAAATGCCAAGGATTTCCCTCACTGCAGCCGGCAAACCAAAGGAGCAACCAGATAGCGATCCTCTTCCCAAAGCTTCGGGTCTCTGGGGGATTATGGACACCTGAAAAAGTGGAGGTGAAAACAGAAAGGGCAAGAGAACGAGAGAGATGGAAAAGGAGACACATTTGGGTACACTTCACTTCCGCTTGCCAGTTATGGCGTTAATTAAAACCAACAACCGCACAGAACCTTCAAACCAACAAAATGCAAAGCTCATGCTAACGCAGACAGACACATAACAGAGTGCAAAGAACCCTTCCACTGAGAATCCAGATGTTTTACATTTAAAAGCTTTACTCAGATGTTCTTTTTTTAAAAGCAGCTGTGTAAGCTAAGTTTCTAGAAAAGCATGTTAGCCAGCCACGAGAAATGTAATTTATAAGATGCTCTTTTTTTTTTTTCTTTTTACCCCCCTTTATCAGATGTATTTTCAAGAAATCCGCTTATCCGTCACATAAACCCCCTTGGCCCACTTACTCTATGTTACAGGGCGCCAGAGTCTTGCCAATGTCCCAGTCCTTTATAACATTTCATGCACTTCGGGGGGGTAGGCTTGTTGTTAAATTGAGCGTGTAACGCTCTTACAAAACAGGTTTGCTATGAAATCAAGGTTTCTTCTCCCTAACCGAGGGGAGGAAAAAAAGAAGAAGAAGAAGGGGGAAAACACACACTATCTCAATTTATGCCTAAGGTATATGATCAGTTAAAAAGGCTTAAAAGCTCGGGGAAATTGGATCAGGGAGAATCGTCACCCAACTTTCATTATTTCCAAGTAGTGTGATTGAATTAAAGGGCAGGGAGCTGGTTAGAAGGGAGGATCAGGGGCTCAGTGCGTAATGGTGTGGTATTAAATTCTAATTAGAGATGCAGGAATCAATGATAGGGAGGTTGGACAGCTCAGTTCCCCAGTGCCAGCCCAATAGACGGATGAGTTATTGTCATGTAAAAAGCGCCAGCAATAAGACCAACCGCTTTGCTATTGTCCAAGTGGAAAGAGCCAAGTTTATTATGAGGACTATATGCTCTAGAGACCTCAGACAAGGCATCTCATAGGAGGCTTTTTCATAAAACTAGGCTCTGCTGGTAGTAAGGAGGCCAGTTTGGAGGCAGGCGTTGAGCTGTGCACATCTCCCCACTCCAGCCACCTTCTCCATACCCATCTTTTATTTCATTTTTCCACTTGGCTGAGCCATCCAGAGCCTTTTCAATGTATAAAATGGAATATTCTTACCTCAATTCCTCTGCCTACGAGTCCTGTATGGCTGGGATGGACACCTCGAGCCTGGCTTCAGCCTATGCTGACTTCAGTTCCTGCAGCCAGGCCAGTGGCTTCCAGTATAACCCGATAAGGACCACTTTTGGGGCCACGTCCGGCTGCCCATCCCTCACGCCGGGATCCTGCAGCCTCGGCACCCTCAGGGACCACCAGAGCAGTCCGTACGCAGCAGGTAAGGACCGCCAGCTTTCTCAGCGGAGGAAGCTGCCTTTCCACTCGTATATAGGAAGCCTTGATTGCATTTGAAAATGGAAATGTGTTTAGTATTTACCAAACGAAATTTGCTTACACAAATGAAAGAATTTATCACGTTAGAAGCGATTGCAGGGAGGGGTAATTCACTTACAGGGTTACACTATCCTAGTCACACCCGAACCGCCAACAAAATTATCTTAAGCTGCCAAAATGATAGGCATAATTTATTTACTTTGCGATGAGACGTAAAGCTTAGAAAATAATTAAATAACAAAGAGTAAAGCTCATTACTGGCAGTGTCTCTTCTTTTTTTAAGAGCCGACAGCGGCTCACACCTCTTTGGCTGGTCATTTTTACGAGTATTTCTTTAATTTATTAATTTTTTTTGCAGCACTTTCCCCCAACTTTGGGGCCGCGTCAACTTCAGAGAATTGAAAAGTTCCTGCGGTGGGACCGTCTGGTAACTTCTTCCCTGGCTCCCTGGGATTCTGATGGCTCTTTAAGGACTTTTTCCCCGCTCTCGTTTTTCTTTCTCAAAGCACTATCCTGTGTCCTACATTTCAGCCGTCTTCAATGCGCAATTTCAAACGACCCAAAAGGCACTTGTGCCAGGAGGGACCCCGCCAAAGCCCGAAGTTTGCGCCCCTGTTTTCGTATATAATTAATTTGCTCAGTTTTTTTCTAGGCTGTTCCTCTGGGCCACTCTCCCGCGCCGGCGTCAGTGGCGGCTGCTGGGACCATCTGACCTTGGAGTCCCCGCAATCCGGCTCTGCGGCTCCCGCGCTCCTGGCCGTTTTGCTCACACCCTGTTCCTTCCATCCTCCCCCAGTTCCTTACAAACTTTTCACGGATCACGGCGGTCTCAACGAGAAACGCAAGCAGCGGCGCATCCGCACCACGTTCACAAGTGCGCAGCTCAAGGAGCTGGAGAGGGTCTTCGCTGAGACGCACTACCCTGACATCTACACCCGCGAGGAGCTGGCCCTGAAGATCGACCTCACCGAGGCGCGAGTCCAGGTACGCACGCCCGGAAACGGACCTGGCCGGGCGGGAGGAGAAGGTGGGGGGCGTTGCTAATGAAGGTCCGAATTCCCGAGGCCTAGCTAGAGAGGGGCTTTTGCTCAGGAGCCCAGGTCTCAACAGAAAGGCTGAGTTCGGTGTGGAGGGGTTCTCTGCTACTTATTCACAGCTGTAAAGTGTGTTTGTCACCCTAGTTAGCGATGCAGAGGCATTCGGGGGCCTTGGGACGAGACAGACATTTGGGGAACAGAAAGTGGCCTGCAGGTGAGGGTGGGAGGAGTAGTGCGGGCCTTTTCCCTGAATTATAAGTGGTGGTATTATTATTATTATTGTTTTACCAAATGTCTACTAACTCGAGCGCTTTTAACCTGGCGCCATGATGGAGAAGTGCATCTTCCTAAGAACCATGACTTGCATCAGATTTGGAAAAGGGATGTGACTTCATGAAGTTTAAGAATCACGGCGTTCTCTAACTTGTCGGGGACACAGGTGCGCTCACAAACTGGCCAAGGCAGCAGGCCGAGGGCCGGCTGAGCGCTGGTGCTGCGACCCGCCAGAAGGCTCTTCTGTTAAGCCCCCCAGTGGAGGGGTCGTGCTCACTACTGCACGTTCCTCCCGGCCCCGAGGTCCAGGATGGGCAGCAGGTGTCAAACTCAGCGACCCCCTCCTTCTACCAACTTTAACTTTAAATCTGAGGCCTAGAACAAATGGAAAGTTTGGGGGGTGGCGCAAGAAGTAAACCGAGCAAAGGCCTGACAAAATTTAGGGTTTCCATTTCAAGCCTTTCTGGGACCCGCAACCTTTGTTCTTCTCCATGAAGCCGCCATTTCTTAGGCATGCCCAGAGCACGCCGAAAATGTACCTGCAACAAGGGGACTGGGTGCGTGTGGGGGTGCCCGCAGCGCGTTGGGACATCCAGGTTCGCCAAGTGTGGGGTGAAGCTGAATAAGACGTGGGGCCACCCTGACCAGAGATTTTCTTTCCAGTTCCATGACCCCCCAGCCTGACCCCCTTCACCACCTCTGCTTCCTTCTGCCGCCAGGTGTGGTTCCAGAACCGCCGCGCCAAATTCCGCAAGCAGGAGCGCGCGGCAGCGGCTGCAGCGGCCGCGGCCAAGAATGGCTCCTCGGGCAAGAAGTCTGACTCCTCCCGGGACGACGAGAGCAAAGAGGCCAAGAGCACTGACCCGGACAGTACTGGGGGCCCGGGCCCCAACCCCAACCCCACGCCCAGCTGCGGGGCAAGTGGTGGTGGCGGCGGCGGGCCCAGCCCGGCGGGAGCCCCGGGGGCGGCTGGGCCTGGGGGCCCCGGGAGCGAACCCGGCAAAGGCAGCGCTGCGGCGGCTGCAGCGGCGGCGGCGGCGGCAGCGGCGGCGGCGGCGGCGGCGGCGGCTGGAGGTCTGGCTGCGGCCGGGGGCCCCGGACAAGGCTGGGCTCCTGGCCCCGGCCCCATCACGTCCATCCCGGATTCGCTCGGAGGCCCCTTCGCCAGCGTGCTATCTTCGCTCCAAAGACCCAACGGTGCCAAAGCCGCCTTAGTGAAGAGCAGTATGTTCTGATCTGAGATCCTGCGGCGGCGGCGGCGGCAACAGAGGGCGAGCCAGGGCCCGGGCGGGCGAGTGGGCGAGCTAGTAGGCCCAAGGCTATTGTTGTCGCTGCTGCCGCGGCTTTTTCAACGAGAGCGGAACATAATCACGATAAAAATAAAGAGAAAATGGCGTCGCCCCCATTTCAACTCCATTCCTGCCCCATTCCCCACTCCCCAAACAAAACAAAACAAAACAAAACAAAACAAACAACTTAACGGGCTTCGCACTTGCCTCCAAGATGCGCAGAGGGGCCAGGGCTCCTCCTGTGACTGGGGGTTGTGAGAAGCGCGGCCAGGACTCGAGGCACTCTCAGGGGGCTGTGTCTGCGTGTCGGTGTCTGTCTGTCTAAGGGAATGTGTGTCTGTGGCCCGAGCAGGTGACAGGGAGAGATGGGGAGGGGGCACAAACAACTCAGTGACTTGCTTAGAAAAAGAGAAAAATAAATAGAAAAACAAAAATTTAAAAAAATTCGGAAGGGCAGCAAACTCTTAAAACAACAACAACAGCAACCCAGAAAGGGAGAAATACTAGACAAAGTAAGGAAGGGGCAGGAGGCTGGAGCTGAGGGCTTGCTTTGGCGAACCCCAAATTTCGCGCCTTCCTGCCGGCACGACCTCTTTTGGGGCTTTTCCTCAGGGGAAAGTGGAACCGCCTTCCAGTTCCCCTTCCCCTCGTGTCCTTGGGTTCGAGCCGCTGCGGCGACGAATTGTGCAGACTGTCCCATGGGCCAAGGTGACTTCCGCGCACCCGCTTGCCTGTCCCACCACGCCGAACACGGTCCCGCCATTAGCGCACCCGAACTCCACACACTTGCAACCCACAACCCCGAATCTTTGCAGCCTCTCAGCCCTGAAAAATGCCCTCTCCATGAGATGCCTTTTCATTCACTAAGTCCGCAAACTGTGTCTCATATTTCGCAACTCTCCCTCTTCTTTCTCTACCGACACCCCCAACGGCATTTTCTTCTTCCACCAGCTTTTATCGAACTTTTTGGCACTGCTTTGAATCGGAGTCAATTGCAGTTGGCGTAAATGGCTGCCGAGAAATCTTCCGGGCAGGGAAAGGCGCGCACACAAGTTTGCAGAAAAGTTTCGGTTTGCATTTCTGTTTGAATGATCCGAAATGGACTCACATCCTGAATGGCGGATGGACTGTATATTGATGATTCCATTCTTCGCGCAGTTTAGCCATCTTTGTTGGGATTTGGTTCTTTGTTTTTATTTTAAAAGGCACAAACTATAGATATTAGTTGAATGTTGAGGCTTTAACTTTTTCGGTGTCCTTCTACAACGGTGTTCAGTGACTCAATTGTGTCGTGTTAATATCAGTACAGGCCGTCTCCTCTACGTGACCGTATAATGTTTTTCTCTCCTTGTAGTCTCTATGGCGTGTCTTTATGGAGTAATAAGGTTCTCACGGGTTCAATTCCTTTGTGTTTAGAGAGACCACGGTTCAGACAATGGTATATATTTTTGTTATCAGGTGCATGTGTGTCTGATTTCTTTTTTTTTTTTTTTCCTCCTTCGTCTCGTTGGACTATGTGAACATGATCGTCATAAGTTATGTTTCCGGTTTTTGAATTTATTTATATGTGTTATAATGAATGCTTCTATTTAAAAGGGAAATATTTCTACATGTGCATATAGTTTTCCAAGAGTGTACCATTAACTTGATTGTTGATAATAAAAACAAAAAGCAAGTCTAGCGATTTAACTCTTCTGCCCTTTCCCTGATTCGTTTTTCATGTGTTTGGATGCCTTATTTTCTTTTTTTTAAATTTACTTTTAAGAAATGAAAAGGGAGGACGGAGGAAATTGTCCTAAAGAGCAAGAAGCCCGCGCGACTCTTGGAACCTGGGCGGGGTGGGCGTCTGATCCCACGCAGACAAAGTCAGCCAAACATAAAATTTAATGCTTGGGATAGCAGACAGGATTCCTCTGGTTCATGCTCATTTGTCCCCCAGTCATAGGGTACAGAAGGACACCAGAGTGTGGATAAAAGGAGTTCACATCGGTGTCGAGACTGTGGGGCCGCCGACCCAGCGGCAGCGCGCGAAGGCGGGATTGGAATTTGGGTTTTGACCTGGACTTAAGGCACGAATTCCGCGCAGGCGCCTTCCCGGCCGGTGAAGTACGTCGAGGTCCGGGCGTCCAGTCTAAGGCACCCAGGGAACCCCACGGGTCTCTGCGTGGCCAAGTGGATCAGGACCCTGGGGGGCAGCGGGCTCCAGAGCAGCGCCGCAGCGTCGGTGTGTGCGGAGAGATAACATCGGTCAATAACAACTGGAATTTAGCGAGTACTTTCACTTATCAGGCAGTGCTTTCCATCCGTTCTCTCACCCCTCCAAACAGCTCAGTGAAGCAGGTACAATTACTGTCTTCATTTTCTTGTAAACAGATGAGCAAAGGGAAGTAGCAGAGAGGTTAACCTGCTGTGTTAACCAGGTGCAGCCAGCCTTTGAACCTAGGAAATTTGATTTCAGAGCCTGCATCTAAACTACATCAGCAGTTCCCAAAGTGTGGTCCCCGGATCAGTATCATCAACATCACCTGAGAACTTCAGATTCACAAATTCTTAGACCCTACTCTAGACCTACCGAATCAGAAATTTTGGGGGTGGGGCCCAGCAGTCCATGTATTAACAAGCCCTGTAGAGGATTTGATAGCCACTGAGCCACACTATTAATAACCCAAAAGTGAATGGTCCAGAATTGGGGCTAGGCTGGGAATGGGGGGTGGGTGTGGGGAGCCTTTAGTCACTTGAAGGAAGTGGTCATCCCTACAGCCCCAAGATGAAAGCCTGCTTTTTCCTTGGTCTGTTTGGCTGGGCTACTTACTTCAAGTAACAGCCTGAGTGGAGTTCTGGTGTTTGACTTGGTACCTCTTTGGCTGGGACTTATGAATAGACAATTCAGTTTCTCTCATTTGAAGAGAAGCTACAGTTTGCCTCCTGGGCCCCCATGTCTCAGTATGAGAATTAGAAGCTGATCTGGTTAGAATTTATCAGAGCCTCTTTCACCATAAGCATTCAAATATGGTTTCTATCTGATCAGGCAGGTTTCTTTTAGAAATCTCAGACCTTTGGATCATACCTAGCTTCTAATAGTTTTTTCTCAAGGACTTTAAAAGACCCTTAAAAAAATCCATCTCTAAATGCCTCTCAGTAAACTCTCCAAGACAACATTTTCTATAAACAATGCCGTTAATTGTGCTGGGCTCAAATACCAGCAATTGCCATATCCCTTAGGCCCCAATCTTTGGTTGTAAATGTAACTTAGAAGGCCTGGGAGAGGCAAAAGAGAGGTAAGAGATTTATTGACAAAAAGAATATTCAAAGCCCAGATAACCCAGCCTTGAGCTTGACTACAAGAAAATAAACCTTTCCTTAAATGCTGAGGGCCACCAGGTAAGCCTCTGGTTGCTGATGGACAGAACCAAGGAATAGGCATTCTAGAGAGGGTAAGAGAGAGAAAGAAAATGAGAGGTGAAGAGAAGAAGAAGAGAAACAGGCAAAGAAGAGGGAAAAAGAAACTGCCAAGGAAGTGTTTTTGGAAACCCCAGCAAAGGCCATGGACATCCCTTTAGATGTGAATGAACTGGCTGAGGGTCCCTAAATCCCCTTCTCTGGCTTTGCCTGCTTTAAGCAACCTGTCTCCAGGGCAAGAGAAGCTCTGGGGATTGGTCAGGAAATTATTAACCACCCTGCCCCCACAGCTTCCCAGGGGATTGCTCTATAAATGTCTGGAGGGAACTAGGAAAGTGTCCTGCTTCAATATTTCCAATATCAACTTCTTTTTAATTTGGGTCACCTCTGCCTCTCTTCCTGGTCAAAGAAGCAAACTGTTGGGAGGAAAGTGTAATGATCAAATGCAAAATAATGTCCCTGTAATATGATGGTGCCTGGTGGCAGGACACCATGTCTCTCGCATTGTGTCATTTCCTTGGAGCCCTGCACAGTGTGAACAAGCTCACTTTCACTTTTCCTCTCCTAAGAAATTTGCATTTTGGCTCATCAAGACATCCTTTTTCCTGGCAACTCCCGGACCACATGTGACTTCACAAAAGCTGCATGAGCTGATGCCAGATGGCCACCCCTAAGCCAAGTCCCCTTCAAGATGGCCAAGTGCAGAGAATTGGAGAGTGGTTTCTGAGGGGAGCAGATAACGCAGCCAAGAGTAGCTGTTCATAACTCACCCTGGATGCTTCTCTGTAGCCACTGCATGTCCTTAAGAAGACACCCTGTGGCTAGTTATAGATGGTCCTCAATTCAGGGAAAGGATCCGTGTAACCTTGGAAGACAAGAAACTTAACCCCTCTGAGCCTGATTCATCAACCATAAATGTGAATAATAATATAGCCTTGTGGGTGGGTTGTGTTTCAGGGATTAAATAAAATAATGTATATCAACTGTCTATATTTTTATTTGCAGTATATTTTCAGCAAATGTCAGATTATTTTTGTTGTTGTTGAACTCCTATATTCTTCCTTGCTCTCCCCAGATCAGGCCTTAGAAGATTAAAAAGAGCCTTCAGTTGTCACTTAAGTCAATGGCCCTAAGACACAGAGTATGAGGGAATATGTAAAAGTTGAAGTTGAAGAAGTTTGCTGAGGGTGGACAGTAACAAACTAGAATCAGCCAAGGGTGACTAGTAAGTACTAATATTTATTGAGTGCTCACTGTATCTCTGGCACTGTTTTAAGCTTACACGCTTTAATTCCTTTAGTCCTCACAACTACCCCATGAGAAGAGTACCAGTCCCATTGTTTTCTTATGAGGCAACTGAGACATAGAGGGGTGAGGTAATACACCCAAGGTCACACAGGTGCTAAGTATGGCAGCAGGAATCCGAATCCAGCCAATGTTCCTTAACTGCTGTTCTTTACAATCTCCACAAGAGGAAGGACTCATTTTGGCACATGAGGTAACATGCCGTCAGACTCAGGAGAAGATCTCATCTTGCAAAAAGACTCAGAAAGGTAGGTGGAAGTTACAAAGGGCCGCAGGAGGGACAGTGCTGAGATGGGAATCCCAGCCAGATTCAGAATGGAGCCTGAGGCCCAAAAGGGAGCAGGGAGAATGTGATCTGCCAGGCCATGACATATTTACAGCTCATGGTCTCTCCCTGATAAGTAAACAAGACAAGACTAGCCATGGGTGTGGAGCATGAGAGGGAAAAGAACAGCTACATTTCTGAAGCACAGTCTCTCTGTTGGTCGACAGGAATGGATATTAGGAATGGAGGTCAGCCTCTATGTCATTTGCAAAAGCCCATCTGAATTCTTGATTTTCCAACCTTGATTCCAGAGTGTTTGTTCACTAATCTACGCGGATAAATGATGACTGAATGCCTTTGTCCAACGGTAGTTCCATGTTGGATAGCAAAACACAATGCAAAGACCTGTGGCCTCCTTAGGCACGATTATCAGAAAACAGTCTATGGTCATGGCCCCATCACCACAGTAAACATTTTAGGCCATGTCAGTCTTGGCTGAATTCCGTGGTTCTTATCCTAGAGTTCATGGCTAGAATTCAAGGGGTATAGGAAAAAATATACCTAAAAATATACCATTTTACCAGACTCCATCTGAAATCTAGTGTTTTCTTCAACAATGAATGTAGGCAACAAAGCCACAGTAATATTATCATTAATTGTGACTTTGTCACCAATGGAAATTGCAGATATTTTCATTTCACATTATGGTTTCCAAAGCTATTTTGAGATGACATTTGCATTCATCACTAATTTGAAATTATGATTATTAGACAAGCCACTAATCTTATTACTGAAAATATTAATAAAGAAGCACATAAATTAGTATATCATATATTTGTTTTTAGAAATTTTGATAACTTTGTTTTAATAGGTTTGCTTTGTAATTCTATGGGTTTTACATTTTGCATTTTAAAACATTATCTTGAGAAGGGGCTTATGGGCCTCACCAGACTATTAAGGGGTCTATGGCACAAACACATCTAACAGCACCTGGCTAATTGGTGAAAGCAGAGTGTTTGACCTCTTTCTGATGCTTTGAGTTTAAGAACTTTTCATTAGGACCAGAACAATCAATTATTTTATTTTAAGGAAGAAGCAACCTTAGAATTTTAAACCTGTCACGTCCTTCAAGGGACAAAATAGAATAACAAGACCCCCCTAAGCGGAACAAAGGAAGTTCCAGGATTTTAAATGAAAGACCACTGGCAAATGGAGGTGACAGTGGGAGAGCAGGAGAGAGCAGGAGGTGATTCAAAGGTTTCAACAAGACCTGAATACCCTCATGCTATTTATTGAGCTGGACGCTCTGCTGAGTGGAGCACAGAGGACAGCCCTCCATGAGGAAGATGGTGGGTGTTTTCCTTCTTTCACACTTCTGAGATCCAAAGATGTTGGGTCATTTGCCCAAGGTCACACCATTAATAATGACTGTTTCAGTTTGATAATGCTGCCAGGATGCAAAACACCAGAAATGGATTGGCTTTTATAAAAGGGGGTTTATTTGGTTACACAGTTACAGTCTTAAGGCCATAAAGTGTCCGAGGTAAGGCATCAACAATTGGGTGCCTTCACTGGAGGATGGCCAATGGCATCCAGAAAACCTCTGTTAACTGGGAAGGCACGTGGCTGGCGTCTGCTCCGGAGTTCTGATTTCAAAATGGCTTTCTCCCAGGATGTTCCTCTCTAGGCAGCTGCTTCTCTTCAAAATGTCACTCTCAGTTGCGCTTGGGGTGTTTGTCCTCTCTTAACTCCTCTGGAGCAAAAGTCTGGCTTCAAAAGCCATCTCCACAATGTCTCTGTAAGTTACAGCTCCTCTCTCAGCTCCTGTGCATTCTTCAAAGTGTCCCTCTTGGCTGTAGCAAGCTCGCTCCTTCTGTCTGAGCTTATATAGTGCTCTAGAAAACTAATCGAGGCCCAGGCTGAATGGGCAGGGCCACGCCTCCATGGAAATTATCTAATCAGAATTATCCGCTACAGTTGGGTGGGTGTCATCTCCATGGAAACACTCAAAGAATTACAATCTAATCAACACTAATATGTCTCCCCACACAAGATTGCATCAAAGATAATGGCGTTTTGGGGGACATAATACTTTCAAACTGGCACAGTGACATAGCCAGGACTAACGCAAAGCCCAAACTCTTAATCAATATGCTAAAAAGGTTTTCTTTTTTCAAACAAACAAACAAACAAACCAAAAAAAGGAGGCAAGGAATTCCTCAGTTGCTTAGCTGTCACTTACTTTATTTTTTGCCTGAACCTGAAGCTATTTGGTTTGTTAAAATACCCCAAGGCCAAATGATTGAGCAAAGATGTTCCCTTAGCCATGTGTTTGATGTCAAGGACTTCCCACTGAAAAGAGTCAGACATAAGGGGGAAATAAAGCCTCTTACCTGGAAGTAATTTCATTAGGGAACCAAATGGATGACTGTTTTTGCTAGATGACTTCTCAGATGATTTAAGCGGTGATTTCCAGAACAGGAAGAGCCTGGGTGTAAAACTTAATTTCTTAAAGGCCCCAGGGATAGGGCTACCTTGGACAAAAGTGGAAAATAAACTGATTTGTCTGAGGTGTATGATATTGTACTTGTTGGATACCCTGTTAGCTTCTTTGCATTTGTTATATGTGAGTAGTCATTTAAGACTCATGAGATAGTGATTGTTCTCATTTTATAGAAGAAAAAAATCTAGGTAACAGAAAAGCTGGGCAACTTGCTCAGGATCCCAGAGCTGGTAAGTGCCAGACCTGAGCTCTGATCCCATGTGCCTTTGATCCGAAAGCCCCATCCTCTGGGGGTCCCAGAAACCACAGGAGTCATTGACATAACCACCTACAACCAAGCACTACCCTTAGCCCGCTTGCTTCAACCTAAGCAAATGTTAGAAAGAATGGAGAGAGATTCCAAAAGGAGCCAAGAGGTCACTCTGGTGGGCACTCATACGCACAATATAGACAACCCTTTTTAGAGTCTAGTGAATTGGAATAGCTAGCAGTAAATACCTGAAACTATCAAACTACAACCCAGAACCCATGAATCTTGAAGATGATTGTATAAAAACGTAGCTTTTGAGGGGTGACAATGTGATAGGGAAAGCCACGTGGATCACACTCCCCTTTGTCCAGTGTATGGATGGACGAGTAGAAAAATGGGGTGGGGAGGGGGGAGGCACCCAGTGTTCTTTTTTACTTTAATTGTTCTTTTTCACTTTAATTTTTATTCTTATTATTTTTGTGTGTGTGGTAATGAAAATGTTCAAAAATTAATTTGGGGGATGAACGCACAACTATATAATGTTACTGTGAACAATTGAATGTATACTTTGTATGACTGCATGATACATGAATATGTCTCAATAAAACTGAATGTAAAAAAAAAAGGAGAGGATGATGAAAATGTTCTGGAAATACATAGTAGTTATGGCTGTCCAACTTTATGAATATACTAAAAACCACTAGTTGTACACTTTAAAAGGGTGAATTTTATGGCATGTGAATTATATATCAATTTTTAAAAGGATGGAAACCAATATGAGAAACCCATCACCTCTTTTTTCTTCCTGTATAATATTCTTGATTTCTTGATGGTATAGTTTATATATACTTTCCATCGTAGCAGAGGAAAGATAATGAAAATATTACTGTTTTCTTAACAGTTTTTTTTTAGGCTAGAGAATTTATGTTCTCCAATATTGATTTTAAAACAAATTGGGGAAAAAAATCCTAAAGGCATATAGCCTTTTCTTAACATTTGCATATTTTTTCCTAACTTAGTCACTGAAACCTGGGGGAGATATTAAAATATTCAGACCATTTTAATAGTCTCTATACCTGACCATATAATGGATCAACCATGCCTAGAATTCCTTTTTAGGGCCATTCTCTTCTCTACTGAAGGAAAAGGATCCAAATTTAAAGAGCATTTCAGAATGTCTGGTGCATTCCCCCACTTTTGCTGGGATTTTCTTCAAGATTATTGAAACATAAGCAGGTCTTTTTTTTCTCAAAACAGTAAATTTTCAGCATACCTTTATTGGCAGAAATCAGAATAGCCCACTTACAAGGTTGTTTTATGTTTTGTTGTAAGATCTTTTGAGAAGTATAGATGGTGTTGGCAGTGAGCTTACAAAAGACAAAAGTGACACTTTGAGGATTTGATTTGCTGGCCTTAAGACAATTGGGTCTTTTTGTTAACCCAGGATTCCCCTGCTCAGAAAGTTTCTACCAAGTAGGAGAAAAACAACATGTAGATGATTGTTATTTCTCTTTGGTGGGACTTCCCTTTAGCACTTTTGGTGCTAGAATTAGTTAGAACTGGCTTCCATGTTATTCACACCTAATTGTAGAAAGTAGAAAGTTTGCAATCAGTAATAAAAAGATATGTGAATAATTCATTGATTTAAAAGTTTTTTTTATTGACTAGGTAATACATAGATAAGGTAAAAATTCAAATGTTTTAAAAGGTTATCCAGTGAAAAGATATCTACTTCCCAGCTCTGTCTCCCAAAGGCAACCACTGTTGGCAGTTTTTTGGTATCCTTCTGGAAATAGTTTATTTATAGAAAAGCACAAATGGCATTACATTGTACACATTTTTCTGTACTGTGCTGTTTTTTATTCTACTCAAAATATATCCCAGATATAACAACAATAAAAAGACAAACAACACAATTAAAAAATGGGCAAAATACATAAATGGATATTTTTCCAAAGAGGAAATACAAGTGGCTAAAAAGCACATGAAAAGATGCTTAACTTCACTAGTTATGAGGGAAATGCAAATCAAGACCACGAGATACCATTTATAGCTACTACTTAAACAGACAGCAAACTACAAGTGTTGGGGAGGATATGAAGAAATTGGAACAATTATTCACTGCTGGTGGGAATGTAAAATGGTACAGCTGCTGTGGAAGACGGTTTGGTGGTTCTTCAGGAAGCTAAGTGTAGAGCTGCCTTAAGACCTGGAAATCCCTCTACTAGGTATATCCCAGAAGAACTGAAAGCAGGGATGCAAACAGACATTTGCACACTGATGTTCATAGAGGCGTTACTCACAACTGCCATGGGATGGAGGCAACCCAGGTGTCCATCGACTGATGAATGGATGAACAAAGTGTGGTATATCCATACATATGATGGAATATTATTCAGCAGTAAGAAGGAATGAAGTCCTGAGGCATGTGGCAACATGGATGAGCCTTGAGGCATTATGCTGAGTGGAATGGGTCAAATGTGGAGGAACAAATATTGTGTGATCACACTAATGTGAACGAATTATATATATGAGTTTTCATGGAGATAAAATCTAGAATATAGATTACCAGGAGATAGAATGAGGCTACAGAATGGGGAATGGATGCTTAATGTTTGCAGAATTTTTAACTAGGTTGAATTTAAATGTTTGGAAGTGGATAGAGGTAATGTTAGCACGTTATGGTGAATGTAATTAACAGCAGTGAATTATATGTGTGATTGTGGTTGAAAGGGGAAGTTTAGAGTCATGTATGCCACTAGAATGAAAGCTAGAGGTTAAAACATGGGACTGTATAACACAGATAATCCTGTGGTAGATGATGACTGTAATTAGCAGTACAAATATAAAAAAGTTCTTTCAGGAATGAGAACAAATGTATGTCACTATTACAAGGAGTTAATAATAGAATGGTATATTGGAAAAATGTACCTATTGCAAGCTATGGACTATAGTTAACAGTATTATTTAATATTCTTTCAACAACAGTAACAAATGTGCTACACCAATACAAGAGGTCAATAACAGGGGAGGATACAGTGTATGGGATGTTATGGGTTTTTTTTTTTATTTTTGGAATAATAAGAATGTTCTAAATTTGATTGTGGTGATGAACGCACAACTATGTGATGATTGTGAGCCACTGATTGTATAATTTGGATGGACTGTATGATGTGGGAATATATCTCAACAAACTACATATGTATATATATACACATACATATAGTTCTAGTTTGCTAATGCTGCTGGAATGCAAAACACCAGAGATGGATCGGCTTTCATAAAAGGGGTTCTATTTGGTTACACAGTTACAGTACCAAGGCCACAAAGTGTCCAAGGTAAACAAAACACATCAGCAATCGGGTACATTCACTGGAGGATGGCCAATGGTGTCCAGAAAACCTCTGTTAGCTGGGAAGGCATGTGGCTGGTGTCTGCTCTAAAGTTCTGGTTTCAAAATGGCTTTCTCCCAGGACGTTCCTCTCTAGGCTGCAGTTCCTCAAAAATGTCACTCCTAGTTGCACTTGGGGTATTCGTCCTCTCTTAGCGTCTCTGGAGCAAGAGTCTGCTTTCAACGGCCATCTTCAAAATGTCTCTCATCTGCAGCTCCTGTGCTTTCTTCAAAGTGCCTCTCTTGGCTGTAGCTCCTCTTCAAAATGTCACTCACAGCTGCACTGAGTTCCTTCTGTTTGTCAGCCCATTTATATGGCTCCACTGATCAAGGCCCACCCTAAATGGTTGGGCCACGCCTCCATAGAAATATCTCATCAGAGTTATCACCTACAGTTGGGTGGGGCACATTTCCATGCACACAACCTAATCCAAACGTTCCAACTTAATCCCCACTAATATGTCTGCCCCACAAGATTGCATCAAAGAATATGGTTTTTTCTGGGGGACATAATACATTCAAACCAGCATATATATCCTAGACCTAATTTTCTATCACAATCTGTAGCTCTGCCTTATTTTTAATGGCTGCATAGTATTTGGTTTCTAAAAAGGAATGCAATTGATCCCTACACTTCTAATGGTGCCTGGAAGGGAAAAGAAGGGTATGGCAGAGACTGCTAACCGTCTCCTAATAAGCATTCTACTCTTCTTCTTCCATTTAGGAAAAGAATCCTTTGATTTTTTGACTAGTTGGCATGTGGTCATCTAGATAAGAGACTACATTTCCCCGTCTCTCTTGAACGCAGGTGTGACCATTTGCCTACATACTAGCCAATGGGATGTGAGCAGAAGTGATACATGCAGCTTCTAAGTGTGCCCCATAAAGAGCTTGCTTTAACTTCCTCCCTTCCTCTGGGTGTGGTCTGGAAGGTGGACCTGGTGGTCATGAGCCATCTTCTATCGCACAGACAGTAGTAACACTCCACTAGATGGCTGAGAAACAAAACAGAAGATGCCTGGGTCCCTGAGCTACGCCTTGACATAGAACCACCCTATTCCCCTCTCTGCCTACCAGCTTCAGTTTTAGAGAGAAAGACACAAATGCGTTCCATTGGCAATTGTGTGATCTGTGTAATACAACTGAATCAAATATAAGAGGTGTTTGCGAAGAATTGCCATTTTCGTTGAATGTTGAGAAGGATCCACCAGACGGACTGGGGTACAAGGCTTTAGCATGAGCAAGGATGGAGAAATTTAAATAATTTTTTTTAAAGTGCCAGTAAGTGGCATATAGATTCGATAATTGTCATCCAAGTCCATAGTCATTTCATAACACTGTTTTGCTTATTCAGGTCCCCTCCAGCCCCAATAGTGTTAATGAACTTGGGTAGTACCTACTTGAATTGCCCAATTTGTGATTCACTGGGTAATCCCAGGTCAGATTTTTCCATTAGAATGACATGGAAACCAGTTCTAAACAATCCTAGCACCAACAGTGCTAAAGGACAGTCCACAGAGAGAGTAACTACTGGGCTAGTGTTACTTTGGTTCTCTCCTACTAGTTAAAAACTTTCTGAGTAGAAGAATCCCGGGTTAACAAAAAGACACAATTTTCTTAAGGCCAGAAAATGAAATCCTCAAAGTGTCACTTGCATTTTCTGTGAGCTCACACGCCAGTATCATTTATATTTCTCCAAAGACCTTACAATGAAACATGAACCAATCTTACCAAGAAATGGATTAGAAAGATTATTATGTGCCCTGTACATAATCTCCTTGTAGCAGATCTAGAAACATGTTCATGCTTTACCTTCGTGAAATAGGAAACCAATGCTAATAACCAAAATAATAATAGAACTTCTATTGAGGATTTACCTTGTGCTAAAAATTGTGCTTTGCACTTTACATACAGCATGTTATTTAATCTGGCAACAATTTTATGAGATGGGTACTATGATTATCCCCATGTTAGAAACCAGAAAACCAGATTTTAAAGAGAGGTTAAGTAGCTTGCCCAGTTTCTGTGGCTGGTAAAGCAGCAGAGCTGGAATTTGATTTGAATTCAGTTCTGCCTGACTCCGGAGACCACTCTGTTCTACTGCATCTGGTTATATACAACCATCTTGTGTTTAATCATGCAGTAAAGCATAAAAGCTTCTTTGTGATCTCATAAGGGTCTTGATTGTGCAAAGAAGAGTATTCATGCACAGTCCCGTGTATGATTGAATATTCAAGAGCGTTTTGTTTTTGCGTGCATGAGTTGATCCTAAACCACATTCTTCCAACCTAATGCTTACTGTTTCCCTGGGCCAGGTGCCTACTGGGTCTAAGGAGCTGGGGCCGTATGGACTCCAGGGTGCTCTGGGAGTGGATAAGCTCCCTGTGGGATCAATGTTGGAGGCTGGACCTTGGCCAGGAAAATCTTTCTCCTCACCTTGCCCATCACTTCTCTTTCAGACAGCCTTCCTCAGATCCTAATTCACAGTAGGTCAGCCAGAGCATGGGGTTGAGCTAGGAGATGGGCCCCCAAGTAACGCGGACTTGTCTTTAGGTCCTCCTTAGGACCCAGTCAAGACTTTCTCCTGAGAGTAGAGGGCCAGTGCCTCTTCCCAAATGTAGCGCCCACCACTCGGCCATCCCATTTTGATAAGTACTGCATTAGGCTACTTCAGGGAGGCCAATACTCGCCAGTCCTTTGGGGGCTTGAGGACATCTGCTGCAGGTGATAAACAGACTGTCTTAACTATGACCCAACAAAGTCCTGAGAAACTAACATATGGACCCAGAACCTACTGTGCTGCCGGGCAGAGTCGTAGAGCTCAATTTGGTGAGAGTAGGAGTTATCCCATACAGTCCTCACAGCAACTTTGTGTGTAGGTGGGATTATTATCCCCATTTTCCAAATGTGTAAACTCAGGCTTGGAGGGGGATGAATAACTTGCCTGAGGTTGCACAGCTAGCAAATGGTGGAGACACAGACTCAAAACCCCATGCACTTTATTCAGTGGTTTGGCTGCCTCTGTTGAACCTATGTTTGGGATTGAAAAATTATAGAAATGACTTAATTATTCAGAGGGTATATGACATTATTTGTCTCACCCCCTTTAGATACTTTGGAGGAGGAAAATAACCATGAAAATACCCACTGCCTCCATCCCCACTCCTGCTTGGAGCAGATCCATATTCTGAGACCGAGGATGTTGTTTTTGAATAACAAGAACCCTGCAGGAGTCAAGCATCAGACCTGGTGGAGCCAGGCCAGACCGGAGAGTGTCAGAATGATCCGGCCTTTTCCCTGCAGCAGGATCATTTCCAACCATGGGGGCTGGGGATGGCAGAGGCATTAGCAAGCCTGCAACATCTAAACAGCCAGATCAATTCGCAGAAGCGCTTCTAAGGAAAACAGATCAATATGTTCCTTCCCCTACAGATTGATAACATCATCAGGAAGCACCAGATGCATTTTACGACACAGTACACCGTGCAGGGGAGGTGAGTTCCCTGTGCTACAATTATGCCTCCAGAAAAGCAATTGTAAATCTGCAGCTGAACGTTGGCTTTCCCCGCACCGAGCACAACAAAGGCTAATGTTCCTCTTGCACTTGGCAGGTTTCTAGGTGCCGTCACGTATTTTGTCTCTTTGATTAAGACCCTACAAGCTAGACGTTACAAGGTAGACGTTACCCCATTTCACAGATGAGATTCAGCAAAACTAAGCTGTCCAATTTGCTTAAGACCATGATTATAGCCAAGCTGGGACAGGAATCTTCTGATTTTGAGTCCCATGTTCTGTCTCCTCTCTTAGTGTTTGTTCCCCAAACTTCATTCACTCTTGTGCCACCATCACAAGGTTTGACACATCAGAGGAGTATCTGTGTTGTTATTTACTTGTTTTTCTTTTCATTGACCTGGTTTTCTTTACCCAAACAACTTGATTTTAAAAGAAACTTCCTGTCAATATTATAAATTCTAATAGTATGACTTACCATAAATAGAAAAGAAATCATAAAGAATTACACAGTCGTTGAAAAAAAAACATATTTGTTTATGCAGCACCTAAAAAATGGTGCATAAACTAAATATTGCAAACACAGTATTATACTGTGGGCCTTTATGAGGGAAGAAGAATGTAGTAATTTTAAGTTTAGGGTTCCCAAACACGACTCTGCTTGAATTGTGTTATATATTGCCAAAATCGACAGAACAAGGTTCACTTTACCTCTGCAATGATAAGAGATTTAAGGTGTTAGGGCAAATAAAGGGAGACTTGTCTCCCCTCTTGCTTCCAGAGGCTTCCTCCCTGCCATGCCCCAGTGAATGGGAGGTGCCTGGGAGAGAGAACACAGGATGGGTTTCCTGAAACCTGAAGAATAGAGGAGGTGAAAAATTCCAAATAATACTGTCATTAAAAAAATAAAAATCAGAACCGTGTTCAATGCACGCAAAATAGAAATTGATTAACCTTGTAGTTATAATTTTAAAAATACTATGAGAAGCAAGGATTAAACAGAAAAGTGTCTAACTTCACCTCTGAGATTAATTTATTATGTAAATTTGTTTAAGAACCTTTAATGTCTTATTGTCAGTTCTGACCCATAAGTACTCTCCCCTGCCTGTCCTCAGATACTTACTGATCTCCCCCTTCACGTCCTCAGGACGTCCCTCCTTTAATCAGCAGCCTCATGGTAATGGCCTAAGGCTAGGCTCCCTGGCTGCAGTATCCTAAGGGCTCCCCCACATAGCTCCTTGTTTACAGTTTTATCCACATGTGGCCAGCGTCATCTTTCCAATAAGCAGAACTGGTCAGTTTTCCATTACCCCACAAAATGCCATTGAACATCTTTAATGTTTCCCTGTTGCTATAGGATGAAGTCTAAATTCCTTAATATGCCCCCCAGAACACTTCTTGAGGCAATAGCCACATATCCTTCTCATTCTAACCTTACAAATTTGCCCCCCAAAACTAGATCTAACTTAAAGGACTCTGTTTTATTAATAACATTAGAACTCTTGAGTACGTCCATTCTCTTTCTCTGATGACTTCATGCCACCACCTTGAGCATCTTTAATATAGTAGATGCTCAATAAATACTTGTTGATGGAACTTCAGACAAGAGGGGCTGTTTGCACATCTGGGCCATGTGTTTTATGTGAACAATGCTAAAGAAACTAAGAAAAATCATTTGCCAGTTCATGAATTATGTGTAGGCTTCTATTTCCTTTTCCAAAGGTAATTCTTTAAAAAGAAAGTTTATTCGTTGATTACTTCCTTTTAGTAGGTGGAAATGTTGACTGAAATTTGGTTCAGAAATTCAAATATACGTTTAGAAAAGCACACATTTTCATCCATTAGCTGGCAATGACAAAGGCAGAAGGCTCTTCTAAAAGCAATTACCAGATGGAGAAGTGTAAACTTCAGTATAATTCACAAGTGGTTCATTTTTCTTTCTTCAAACATTAGGATGGGTTTGATATGAAATAAGCCCACACATATCTTAAGAACATCCTACTTCATTCTGTCTTTGCCTTACAAAATCTGTGAATTCATCACCAATTCATACAAATATTTATTGAGTGCCTGCTCTGTGGAGGCACATTGGAAAGATGAGACCCATCTGATGCAACGATTGACAAATCCAATATTGCATATTCTTGCTTAAATCCACGGGTAAACTGAAATGTTTCATGTAGATGGTTTTTCAAGCTATGTTACAGAAACTATAGAGATATTCATGGAAAATATATAAAACTGTTGCTTTCTTTTGCTTGTCTTGACCACAGCTAGCAATTCTCCATATCTGTATCTTTCTTCATATTTATAGCCTTACTCACCACTTTAAAAATCTCGATTATTCTTGCTTTCCATGTGAAGGAACTGAGAGTTACATATATTCAGTGAGTGGATTGAGGTTCCACTACCATTCCTGTGACAAGTGTGTTGGGTGGGGGATAATAGAGGGCAAGGGAGGATGAAGATAGAAGGCAAGAGAGAAGAATGAAAGCAAAGGAAATACGGACTTAACTTTTATCAAGAGCTTGCTCCCTACCATGCTCCCATTTTATAGATCTGGAGAATAGTTCTACAGATTGTAAACTGGAAACCAGGGTATAAATCCATTCTTTCCACTCTTCCAGGCTAATATTCAAGCCTTCTGACCCTAAATCCACTGTCCTTTCTATGTTCTCACACCCTTCCACCAGTTGATGGAAGGATTTAATGGTGTGAAGATGTCATTGGGTGCCCTATCAAATGAATTCTGATTTTTTAAAGGCTTGTTCACAATTTTTTAGACATGTAGCCTGAGACTCTCTTACTCATGAGCTTAGCCTTCTCCTCTAGCAAAGTAAAAATTGTCCAGAGGGCTCAGATTCATTGATGTTAATGGGTCATGAAAATATGACGCAATTTCGGATTTCAAATGGAGAGTAAGGATGAGATTCAGTAACTTCTGTCCATTGCACGCCTGTATTTATTTTGGAGTGGATTCAGTGGCTGAAGCAGGACACTGGATATTAGACTTCAGGTAAGGGATGATATTCCAACTCAAAAATCAGCACTGACCAATCTGTATGGAGTGTCTCATCAGAGAAGATCTCTCTGTGCCAGACATTAATCCTTTAGTTGGTGGGACCCAGTCAGTCCAAAGGTCTGAGTGGAGGGGTTGGGTGGCCAGAATGGAAAGAAAGGATTCAGGGGAGCTTAGGGGAGTTTTGCCAAAGAGTATACAGATATATTTTAATATTTTAACACCTAGTGCAGCCATATTAGTGCTTTTTGACTGAACATCGACCCTGCTTCTGGTCCTTTTCCTTGCCTCAGAGCTCCTGTTCCCACTTCCTCCAGCAGGTGACTTCTCTGTACCGCACTGGTGTTACTTCTGAAGGTGTTTGTGGGGGAGGAGATTACATGTAATCCTAAGCAGTTGTTCAGTCTTTCTTTGGCCTTCTAGCTCATCTGTCAGCCTTGGGAAATAATGCTGAGTGGTGATGACTGCTAGTCATTCATCAATATCCATTCTTCCCTTCTATGGCTGCCCAGATAGAGACTATTTCCCAGCCTTCCTTGAACCTAAATGTGATCATGTGTCTGTTCTAGCCAATGGGATTTTAGTGGAAGGGAAGTGTGCCACTTCCAAGTTGTACCCTCAAAAGAAAAGAGTGGGGCTTCCCTTGTCCTTTCATTATTTCTGATGCTAGGATACAGACATTTAAGCAGAAGATAAAGTAGTCATTTTGGACAGGTGCAAATGCAGCTGCATTTTGAAGACGGTAGATCTGCTCTCTTAGCCTGGACTCCTTAGCTCTGGACTGTTAGTTACATGGGAGAGAAATTGGTAAGCCCTTCTTTTTGAAGCTGTACAATCCTGGGGGAATCTTTGCTAAAGCAGTTTATGGATGCCACCCTAACAAATATTGCTTGTGGTTATATCATTAGTTGATTGGTTTTCCCTAGCTCACCACCTTTGAAAACAGTGGAGAGGGATATGTCATCCCCTACAAAAAGCATAGCATATACAAACACTCTTGAGTTTGGGAAAAAAAAAAAAAAGAAGAAATGAAAAAGAGCAAAGTGCCTTAAGAGAACCAAAAGAGATTTCTGCATGAATGAAGGATATTTTGAGTACAGGCAGATTTGCTGAAGAGTTTTGAGTAAGTGCAAAACATGATCCAATTTCTATTTTAGAAAGATCACTCTGGAGTGTGGAGAACAGATTGGAATGGCCAAAATTAGAATGGGACAACAGGTAGGAGGCTGTCATCATAAACCAGGTGATAAATGATGGTGGTCTAAACTAAACAAGAGAGAAGTAGACAAAAGGAGAGACATTAGGAGGTGGAAACCCCAGGATTGAAAGTAGATGAAGTATGTGGGTTGGTGAAAGAGAGCACGCAGTTTAGGTGTCTGGCTTGTGTGGTGATTTGTGGTGCTCAGGGGAGGGCACACTGGCAAACAATGGAACGTTGGTAAGGCTAGACTGCAGTGGTTTTCTACTCCCCGATAGGAATCCCTTTCCATTTACCTTATACCTTCTCTCCTTTACTCAGTTATCCCCCAAGGTCTTAGCTGTAATCTTACCTCCTCTTGCTCTCCTCTAGCCATGCCTTTCACAAGTGTTTTTCCAATCTTTTCACTAAGGACCCCTTTGAGTCAATCCCACACATACCCCACATTTCTTCCTAGACAACTGAATATAGCCATTACTTGTGTCAGTCACTCTAAACCCACTTCCAAGGCCTGTCGGAAACCAGATACCACTGTTTACTTCAGATGCCACAACTGTCAGATGATGGTACTTATATTGACTTCCCACCCCCCAAATGCCTTGAAATTGATCAAGAGTCAATCAGAGCTTCTGATCCACAATATCATTACAATAGTTATCATTCAAGTCAAAAGGAATAAAAATAAGTGACATTTTAGTCTGTGCAGATGGAAGTCATGTACATGAGGGATTCTGCTACTGTTTTTTTTTTAAAAATACTGAGCCTTGGAGAGTGTGTTCATTACTAACTGTCTAACTCCTAGGTTTCCGTTTTCCATACCTTTTTTTCTCTGCAGTGTGGAATAATAGTTTTAGGTCTCTTTTATGTCTAATAATAGTTCCCCCTTCCCTTTGAGAGAATGCTTATTTCACTTTATGGGACCCTACTGGGACTTTCGGTCATAGAGCCCTTCTTTGGCCACAAGGATGAGCGCACAACCCAGATTGAACCATAGTGTTCCTTTCTCCTGACAACAGTGATTGGTCCAAGGGTTGGGTATGTGACCCCTTGGGCCACTCATGATCTTGAGATTGATAAATGGATGTTAGATGAAAGAAGGAATTTCTCTTTTGCTACATTGCTAAGCTATGATAATGTAAGTACTGATCTGTTGTATTAATCTTCTGATACCAAAATTCAGGAAGAAACAGAACTGGGAGATGGGTTGATAGAATTCTGGTGGTTTTGAGTTGCTGGTTCCAGACCACGTGGTCTTATTCCTGACATTCTCTTCTTAATTCCGTGTGCTACCCCAGGTATCTTCTTAGCAATATGAGTCAATGAGTTCCTTATTAGCGTAGGCTGGTTTGAATTGGGCTTTGTCACTTGCAGAGAAGAGTTTTAATACCTGGCTGGTCCCTGTTCCAGTTTGCTAATGCTGCCCTTTTGCAAAACACCAGAAATGGATTGGCTTTTATAAAGGGGGTTTATTTGGTTACACAGTTACAATCTTAAGGCCATAAAGTGTCCAAGGTAATGCATCAACAAAGGTTACCTTCACTGAAGGATGGCCAATAGCATCCGGAAAACCTCTGTTAGCTGGGAAGGCACGTGGCTGGCATCTGCTCCAGATTTCTGGTTTCAAAATGGCTTTCTCCCAGGACGTTCCTCCCTAGGCTTCAGCTTCTCTCCAAAATGTCACTCTCAGTTGCTCTTAGGGTGTTTGTCCTCTCTTTGCTTCTCCAGAGCAAAAGTCTGCTTTCAAAGGTCATCTCCAAAATGTCTCTGTAAGCTGAGGCTCCTCTCTCAGCTACTGTACGTTCTTCAAATTGTCCCTCTCTGCTGTAGCAAGCTTGCTCCTTCTGTCTGAGCTTATACAGTGCTCTAGTAAACTAATCAAGGCCCACGCTGAATGGGCGGGGCCACACCTCCATGGAAATTATCTATTCAGAGTTATCACCTACAGTTGCGTGGGTCACACCTCCATGGAAACACTCAAATAATTACAATCTAATCAGCACTAATACGTCTGCCCACACAAGATTGCATTGAAGAAAATGGCTTTTTCAGAGGGACATAATAGATACAAACCGGTACAGTCCCTAAAGCTTATCTATAACATAATTACTAATTCATGCCAAGTGCTCACAGATTCAAATGGATTAATAGGCTTCCATTTTGGCTTAACATTTGCATTTTACCAGAGGCCTGAAGCCAAGATGCAAAGGAGTGTTTCCAGTGGAGGGAACAATAACAGGTACTGCAGGAAAGGGGCACCTGGACTTTCTGCAGCCTCTCAAGTCATTTGGGGCCCCGAAGCAGAATCCTCCACTAGCATCTTCTACCCTATCTCTAGATCCTCGCTGTGGGAGGAGGGAACAGGAGTCGGAGTTGATGGAAGTCAGGCATTTATTTTAATGAGTTCTCTTCCAGACCCTGGACCTTCCACACTAGTCCTCCCACTCCTGATGCTCCCACACTGCAGCATGGCATGGGTAGGTTGTTTAGCAGAGAATTTACCACTAAATAACAATTGCCACCAATACCGCCACACTTCAGGGAAGGGCAGTTTTGCAACTAATTACTTCCCACCAAACATAATTTTGTTCATTATTAAAATTTTCCAATAATAAATTTATCTTCCCCATTAAGTAATACATTATTCTCCCACAAAACACACAGTGAACTGGAATTACTAGGCACTGCTTATATTAAATTGTTGCTTTATAAATTAAAACTCCTATGGTTATGAATAAACTGGGTCACTGCACATTTTGTAAATTAGTAGTTTCTTGTAGCTATCTTCTCTTGGTCAAAGACTAAAAAAGGGAGAGAGGAAAAATGATTATCATTATTCTTTTATTGTTTTTAAGCAAAGTACTGCTCACTGCACTGCAGTTTAAAATAAACCACTCAATCTAATACAGTAGAATCAATATTGTTGAGTATCAGTCAATATGGATGAATTTTATAGACTGTAGTCTGTAAGATTTTTAAGTCATATTAAAAGCTATATCTACTTAGGTATATAAAACCTAGTGAAAAAACTACCTCAGATAATATTAGAAGATTCTTGATGTGCCAAACATTGTCTACAGTGATTTTAATTATTGACCAAACTATTTTTTTTCCTGTTACAACTTCTGGTTTGGTTGAAAGGCTTTTCATTCTGATTTTAGGATAAGTCTACTTCTCCTCTGTCATCTTTTTTTGTTCGAGATGATTAATAGAGATTTTCCACAGTTGTATCCAAAATGATTGAAGCTATTAAAGAATCAGTTACAAGGACTCCTCACATTACAAAATTCTTTCTTACAGAATCCTATAATGCAAATAGATTACTGCACTCTGATTTAAAAAAAAAACCAAACATCTCCCTACCCACTCAAAAGCCATTAGGGACCACAACCAAGCCACATTAAGACAATTGTCCCATCTTCTGGCAAAACTGTGGAACTGTTTGAACTCAGTCTCACCCACTACCACGTTCTTCTTTTAAAGGTTGAACATATTGGGTCTACCCTGCCCCCCCCCCCCTTTCCCTGTTTTTTAAGTTATTTCTATTCAGCTATTTTTTTCCTTATCACCACATGCAGATCTTCTTTAAACACATACTTCTTTATCATAAAGTATTCCTTTTAAATTCCTCTCTCTTTTAAACTATCATCAGTTTCCTCAGAAATCTCCTTACCTTTTCTGAATGATTTCTTCATCTTAAACATAACTTCGTCTCCCTCCTCTTTTTCTCACCACGAGGAAAACAAAACAAAGCAAAACAAAACAAAAAACCCAAACCCCTAATTCTGTCTAATATATGTAAGAGTAGTGCTTGCAGTAATAAGGAAAACAAAAGACAAACATTTGAGCTGCAGATAACATAATAAAGAATCAGTGTCGTCAGGTTCATCGGTGTCCTTGGAAATTTCCTTCAGAAATTACAAATAGTCCTAACTACTCATCTGCTTCCAATTAAGCCATGTAAGGTAAAAACGACTTCACATTTAATATTTTCTCTGTTGAATCACTAATTTAAAAATGAATATTTTCTTCTTTATCTAGTCCCAAGTGCATGATAGTAATAAGTTAACATTATCTCCATGTGTGCAGTAGTTAAAAAGAACTAACTGTTCAAACACAGCATTCCTAGAAGTTGAAGACAGCTTGCATTTAAAAAAAATTATTTTGTCTTATAGAGATACATCTCCTTCCACACAGCTCCTTCTCTCTCCCTCTACTATCATAATAAAGCATTTGAATTAATAAATTTAAAAATTAACTGTTAAAATGATTTTGAAATAGTAATTATTCATTGGGAAAAAATGAGACAATAGTAAAGTGGCTAAAATACAAAAATGAAAGTCCCATCCTTTGCTCCTCCAACTATCGTCCCTCAGAAATAGTCAAGGGTTTGACGTGTTCCCTTTAAGAATATGTACCTGTCTTTATCTATCTCTCTAAAATGCAAGTTGTTTTTTCTATTCATATGGGCATTATATGTATAAGTACAATTAAAATTTTAAGAAAACTCTTGCCTATTATATATAGTTATTTCTGGTAAAATAAAATAGGGGATGCATATGAAGCTAGTCCTTCTGAGACCAAAAGTAGATGGAAGGAAAGTTTGCTCTCTTTTTCAAGTGAGCACTCACTTGTCCAGAGTATATGAAAGAAACAGAAGACATTACTTTTCATCATGGTTCTATGATACTGTGAAGTTAGAAGCTAGGTTTCGCTACACTTTATAGGAATAATATTTTCTTTTTAAAGTACTTTCTTTTATGAAGAACATAGTCAACTATGGTTATAAAATAAATAGTAAGTGCACATTTTCTTGTGTGCTGTGACTAATTCTTTTGAATCTTTTGAATATATTTTCAGATTTTCAAATGCAGGCACTTTTACCACTTTATGTTAAATGCAACCTCATTCCTGGGGCCGATAAACAAGTGAAACTATTGAAGACTAAAGGCCACCATATTGTCATTTTTTTTTTTTAATCATCATTTTATTGAGATATATTCACATACCACGCAGTCATACAAAACAAATTGTACTTTCGATTGTTTACAGTACCATTACATAGTTGTACATTCATCACCTAAATCAATCCCTGACACCTTCATTAGCACACACACAAAAATAACAAGAATGATAATTAGAGTGAAAAAGAGCAATTGAAGTAAAAAAGAACACTGGGTACCTTTGTCTGTTTGTTTCCTTCCCCTACTTTTCTACACATCCATCCATAAACTAGACAAAGTGGAGTTTGGTCCTTATGGCTTTCCCAATCCCATTGTCACCCCTCATAAGCTACATTTTTATACAACTGTCTTCGAGATTCATGGGTTCTGGGTTGTAGTTTGATAGTTTCAGGTATCCACCACCAGCTACCCCAATTCTTTAGAACCTAAAAAGGGTTGTCTAAAGTGTGCGTAAGAGTGCCCACCAGAGTGATCTCTCGGCTCGTTTAGGAATCTCTCTGCCACTGAAGCTTATTTCATTTCTTTTGACATCCCCCTTTTGGTCAAGAAGATGTTCTCCGTCCCACGATGCCGGGTCTACATTCCTCCCCGGGCGTCATATTCCACGTTGCCAGGGAGATTCACTCCCCTGGGTGTCTGATCCCACGTAGGGGGGAGGGCAGTGATTTCACCTTTCAAGTTGGCTTAGCCAGAGAGAGAGGGCCACATCTGAGCAACAAAGAGGCATTCAGGAGGAGACTCTTAGGCACAAATATAGGGAGGCCTAGCCTCTCCTTTGCAGCAACCGTCTTCCCAAGGGTAAAACTTATGGTAGAGGGCTCAACCCATCAAACCACCAGTCCCCTATGTCTGTGGTCATATTAGCAACCATGGAGGTGGGGTAGGCGAATACCCCTGCATTCTCCACAGGCTCCTCAAGGGGGCACTACACCTTTTTTTTTTTCCTTGTTTTTCTTTTCTTTTTTTTTTTTTTTTTAACTTTCCCTTCTTTTTTAAATCAACTGTATGAAAAAAAAAAGTTAAAAAGAAAACAAACATACAATAAAAGAACATTTCAAAGAGACCATAACAAGGGGGTAAGAAAAAGACAACTAACCTAAGATAACTGCTTCACTTCCAACATGTTCCTACTTTACCCCAAGAAAGTTACATAATATAGCAACATTTCTGTGAACTTGTTTCTACTATATCCGTCAGAAATTAACAGACCATAGTCATTTCTGGGCATCCCCAGAACGTTAGCTTATCTGTTCTTCTTGGATTATTGTTCCCCCTTCCTTAATTGCTCTCTACTGCTAGTTCCCCTACATTCTACATTATAAACCATTTGTTTTACATTTTTCAAAGTTCACATTAGTGGTAGCATATAATATTTCTCTTTTTGTGCCTGGCTTATTTCGCTCAGCATTATGTCTTCAAGGTTCATCCATGTTGTCATATGTTTCACCAGATCGTTCCTTCTTACTGCCGCGTAGTATTCCATCGTGTGTATATACCACATTTTATTTATCCACTCATCTGTTGAAGGACATTTGGGTTGTTTCCATCTCTTGGCAATTGTGAATAATGCTGCTATGAACATTGGCGTGCAGATATCTGTTCGTGTCACTGCTTTCCGATCTTCCGGGTATATACTGAGAAGTGCAATCGCTGGATTGAATGGTAGCTCTATATCTAGTTTTCTAAGGAACTGCCAGACTGACTTCCAGAGTGGCTGAACCATTATACAGTCCCACCAACAGTGAATAAGAGTTCCAATTTCTCCACATCCCCTCCAGCATTTGTAGTTTCCTGTTTGTTTAATGGCAGCCATTCTAACCGGTGTTAGATGGTATCTCATTGTGGTCTTAATTTGCATCTCTCTAATAGCTAGTGAAGCTGAACATTTTTTCATGTGTTTCTTGGCCATTTGTATTTCCTCTTCAGAGAACTGTCTTTTCATATCTTTTGCCCATTTTATAATTGGGCTGTCTGTACTATTGTCATTGAGTTGTAGGATTTCTTTATATATGCAAGATATCAGTCTTTTGTCAGATACATGGTTTCCAAAAATTTTTTCCCATTGAGTTGGCTGCCTCTTTACCTTTTTGACAAATTCCTTTGAGGTGCAGAAACTTCTAAGCTTGAGGAGTTCCCCATTTATCTATTTTCTCTTTTGTTGCTTGTGCTTTGGGTGTAAAGTCTAGGAAGTGGCCGCCTAATACAAGGTCTTGAAGATGTTTTCCTACATTATCTTCTAGGAGTTTTATGGTACTTTCTTTTATATTGAGATCTTTGGTCCATTTTGAGTTAATTTTTGTGTAGGGGGTGAGGTAGGGGTCCTCTTTCATTCTTTTGGATATGGATATCCAACTCTCCCAGCCCCATTTGTTGAAAAGACCATTATGACTCAGTTCAGTGACTTTGGGGGCCTTACCAAAGATCAGTCGGCCATAGATCTGAGGGTCTATCTCTGAATTCTCAATTCGATTCCATTGATCTATATGTCTATCTTTGTGCCAGTACCATGCTGTTTTGGCAACTGTGGCTTTATAATAAGCTTCAAAGTCAGGGAGTGTAAGTCCTCCCACTTCGTTTTTCTTTTTTAGAGTGTCTTTAGCAATTCGAGGCATCTTCCCTTTCCAAATAAATTTGATAACTAGCTTTTCCAAGTCTGCAAAGTAGGTTGTTGGAATTTTGATTGGGATTGCATTGAATCTGTAGATGAGTTTGGGTAGAATTGACATCTTAATGACATTTAGCCTTCCTATCCATGAACATGGAATATTTTTCCATCTTTTAAGGTCCCCTTCTATTTCTTTTAGTAGAGTTATGTAGTTTTCTTTGTATAGGTCTTTTACATCTTTGGTTAAGTTTATTCCTAGGTACTTGATTTTTTTAGTTGCTATTGAAAATGGTATCTTTTTCTTGAGTGTCTCTTCAGTTTGTTCATTTCTAGCATATAGAAACATTACTGATTTATGTGCATTAATCTTGTATCCCGCTACTTTGCTAAATTTGTTGATTAGCTCTAGTAGCTGTATCGTCAATTTGTCAGGGTTTTCTAGATATAAGATCATATCATCTGCAAACAATGACAGTTTTACTCCTTCTTTTCCAATTTGGATGCCTTTTATTGCTTTGTCTTGCCGGATTGCCCTGGCTAGCACTTCCAGCACAATGTTGAATAACAGTGGTGACAGCGGGCATCCTTGTCTTGTTCCTGATCTTAGAGGGAAGGCTTTCAGTCTCTCACCATTGAGTACTATGCTGGCTGTGGGTTTTTCATATATGCTCTTTATCATGTTGAGGAAGTTTCCTTCAATTCCTACCTTTTGAAGTGTTTTTATCAAAAAGGGATGTTGGATTTTGTCAAATGCTTTTTCAGCATCTATTGAGATGATCAATTGATTTTTCCCTTTTAACTTGTTAATGTGTTGTAATACATTGATTGTTTTTCTTATGTTGAACCATCCTTGCATGCCTGGAATGAACCCCACTTGGTCATGGTGTATGATTTTTTTAATGTGTCTTTGGATTCGATTTGCAAGTATTTTGTTGAGGATTTTTGCATCTATATTCATTAGGGAGATTGGCTGGTAGTTTTCCTTTTTTGTAGCATCTTTGCCTGGTTTTGGTATTAGATTGATGTTAGCTTCATAAAATGAGTTAGGTAGTGTTCCATTTTTTTCAATGTTTTGAAAGAGTTTGAGTAAGATTGGTGTCAGTTCTTTCTGGAAAGTTTGGTAGAATTCCCCTGTGAAGCCATCTGGCCCTGGGCATTTATTTGTGGGAAGATTTTTGATGACTGATTGGATTTCTTTGCTTGTGATGGGTTGGTTGAGGTCTTCTATTTCTTCTCTGGTCAGTCTAGGTTGTTCATATGTTTCCAGGAAATTGTCCATTTCCTCTACATTATCCAGTTTGTTGCCATACAGTTGTTCATAATATCCTCTTATAATTTTTTTAATTTCTTCAGGATCTGCAGTTATGTCACCTTTTTCATTCATTATTTTGTTTATATGGGTCTTCTCTCTTTTTGATTTTGTCAGTCTAGCTAGGGGCTTGTCAATCTTGTTGATATTCTCAAAGAACCAAGTTTTGGTGATATTTATCCTCTCTATTGTTTTCTTATTCTCTATGTCATTTATTTCTGCTTTAATCCTTGTTATTTCTTTTCTTGTACTTGGTTTAGGATTGGTTTGCTGTTCATTTTCTAGCTTCTTCAGTTGATCCATTAGTTCTTTGATTTTGGCTCTTTCTTCCTTTTTAATATATGCGTTTAGTGCTATAAATTTCCCCCTTAGCACTGCTTTTGCTGCATCCCATAGGTTTTGGTATGTTGTGTTCTCATTTTCATTCGTCTCTATATATTTAGCAATTTCTCTTGCTATTTCTTCTTTAACCCACTGATTGTTTAGGAGTGTGTTGTTTAACCTCCAGGTATTTGTGAATTTTCTAAGTCTCTGATGGTTATTGACTTCTAATTGTATTCCATTGTGGTCAGAGAATGTGCTTTGAATAATTTCAATCTTTTTAAATTTATTGAGGCTTGTTTTATGTCCCAGCATATGATCTATTCTGGAGAAAGTTCCATGAGCACTAGAAAAGTATGTGTATCCTGGTGATTTGGGATGTAATGTCCTGTATATGTCTGTTAAATCTAATTCATTTATCAGATTGTTTAGGTTTTCAATTTCCTTATTGGTCTTCTGTCTGGTTGATCTATCTATAGGAGAGAGTGATGTGTTGAAGTCTCCCACAATTATCGTGGAAACATCAATTGCTTCCTTTACTTTTGCCAGTGTTTCTCTCACGTATTTTGTGGCACCTTGATTGGGTGCATAGACATTTATGATTGTTATTTCTTCTTGTTGAATTGCCCCTTTTATTAGTATGTAGTGGCCTTCTTTGTCTCTCAAAACATCCCTGCATTTGAAGTCTATTTTATCTGAGATTAATATTGCTACACCTGCTTTCTTTTGGCTGTAGCTTGCATGAAATATTTTTTTCCATCCTTTCAGTTTCAGTTTCTTTGTGTCCCTGTGTCTAAGATGAGTCTCTTGTATGCAACATATTGATGGTTCATTTTTTTTGATCCATTCTGCGAATCTATATCTTTTAATTGGGGAGTTTAATCCATTTACATTCAACGTTAAAACCGTGAAGGCATTTCTTGAATCGGCTATCTTATCCTTTGGTTTATGTTTGCCATATTTTTCCCTCTCTCTATTAATATCCTTTATTGTACCCATACCGAATCTCTTTAGTACTGAACCTTTCTCCAAGTCTCTCTGTCCTGTCTTTGTTTCTCTGTCTGTAGGGCTCCCTTTAGTATCTCCAGTAGGCCAGGTCTCTTGTTAGCAAATTCTCTCAGCATTTGTTTGTCTGTGAAAAATTTAAGCTCTCCCTCAAATTTGAAGGAGAGCTTTGCTTGATAGAGTATTCTTGGCTGGAAATTTTTCTCACTCAGAATTTTAAATATATCGTGCCACTGCCTTCTCGCCTCCATGGTGGCTGCTGAGTAGTCACTACTTAGTCTTATGCTGTTTCCTTTGTATGTGGTGAATTGCTTTTCTCTTGCTGCTTTCAGAACTTGCTCCTTCTCTTCTGTGTTTGACAGTGTGATCAGTATATGTCTCGGAGTGGGTTTATTTGGATTTATTCTATTTGGAGTTCGCTGAGCATTTATGATTTGTGTATTTATGTTGTTTAGAAGATTTGGGAAGTTTTCCCCAACAATTTCTTTGAATACTGTTCCTAAACCTTTACCCTTTTCTTCCCCTTCTGGGACACCAATGAGTCTTATATTCAGACGTTTCATATTATCTATCATATCCCTGAGGTCCGTTTCGATTTTTTCAATTTTTTTCCCCATTCTTTCTTTTATGCTTTCATTTTCCATTCTGTCATCTTCCAGGTCACTGATTCGTTGTTCAACTTCCTCTAGTCTTGTACTATGAGTGTCCAGAATCTTTTTAATTTGGTCAACAGTTTCTTTAATTTCCATAAGATCATCCATTTTTTTATTTAGTCTTGCAATGTCTTCTTTATGCTCTTCTAGAGTCTTCTTGATTTCCTTCATATCCCGTACTATGGTCTCATTGTTCATCTTTAGTTCTTTGAGTAGCTGCTCTAGGTGCTGTGTCTCTTCTGGTCTTTTGATTTGGGTGCTTGGGCTTGGGTTATCCATATCGTCTGTTTTTTTCATATGCTTTATAATTTTCTGTTGTTTTTGGCCTCTTGGCATTTGCTGAACTTGATAGGGTTCTTTTAGGATTTGTAGACCAATTGAAGTCCTTATCTCTAATTTGTCAGATCTACAGCTTCGTGGAGTACACTTTCTCTAACTAACCAGCAGGTGGCATCCACGAGCCACCTGTTCTCCACAAGCCAGTTCTCCCCTGCTGAGCCTTTTTGGTGAGTGGGGTAGTGAGTCTTGTGGGGTCCAATTGGTGTACCAAGCTTGCGTGTGTAGTTGGTGTTGCCTGCCCTGTATATGGGGCGTGTTTCTGGGCAGTCGGGGGGGGGTGGCTCTAACAATCAAATCTCCCTGGTGATCCTAGAGTTTTAAAGCTGCTGCAATAGTCTAATCCTTCAGTTCAGTCCTGCCACAGTTTGTCTCTGCCACTGACCCACAAGTTCTTGGTATTGGCGTATGGCTCCTGAGACTTGCAAGTGGGCCCCTCTTCCAGGCTGTGCACCCCGGGTCCTCTGTTGAGGGATGACTGTGCTATGTCACAGGTGAGTGCCGTCCCCCCAGGGCAGTTCTGGGCTGCTGGGCTGTGTAGGGAGGCTCCCAGTCTGCTGAAATGATGGCTGAATGGGGCTTTGTTAATTCACACTGCTCCACCTTCCCAACTCTGGGACAATCAGCTGAGGTTGCAGGGAAGGCTAATGTCCACGCCCAGTTTTGTGGTGTGTGCCTGTTATTTGAAGCACTTCAGTCACACTGGGTTGTCTGGGGCATCTCTGGGCTATGGGGCTGGCAATGGGCAGGAGTGTTTCTTGTCCACCAGGATGATGGCTGTGAGCGGACACCCCCCTTTTCTTGGGAAGTTGTGGTGTTTAGTGAATTTTCTCAGCCACTGGATTATTGCCTTTTGTCTCAGAGCTCTCTTAGTTCTGCTCTTGTCTTGACGTGCCCAAATTGCAAGTCTTTGAAGCTTTCTGTATTGGGCTTCTTAGAGTAATTGTTTTAGAAAAAGAAAAAAGGATTTAAGAAAAGGGCCCTCCTCAGAGATCTAATGGGTTATTGAAATGCTAAGAGACAAAGCAATTAGGGCCATTAACGAAAGGTCCACAGGGCAGAGAGATCAGCTTTTCTTCGGGATTTGCATATGAGCCTCAGGGCCTGAGCTCTGCCCTTCCCCTTTCTGTGTTCACCAGAACTCCAAAAATCCTCTGCTTTTATTTTGGAGTTTTTCGTGTTGTTTTTTTCTATGCCTGTCTCCTCTCTGCTGGGCTAGCTGCTCTCAGATTCTCTGGTGTCTGGTCTCAGTCTATCTATGGTTGGAGTTTGGATCAGTAGAATGAGTTTCTGATAAGGGCTGCCACTGCAGTTCTCCCTTCTCCTTCCTGGAGCTGACGGCCCCTCCTCCCACGGGACTGAGCCTGGCAGGGAGGGGTGCGGGTCCCCTGGCCACAAAAACTTACAGATTTCGCTGATCTCAGCAGTTCCACGTTTTCATGAGTGTTGTATGAAGTATGCCCAAAGTCAGATTGCTCTGTGGTGTCCACTCCATGCAGTTCCTGGCTTTCTACCTACTTTCCTGGAGGAGTAACTAAAACATACAGCTCACCAGTCCGCCATCTTGCCCCACCTCCGAGGCTGTATCTTAAGATGGAAGAGACACAGGATGGAATCAGCCTGGATCCCTAGATCCCTGCTTAGAGGTGAGCTGCCCCAGTGTCTTGCTGGACCTGCAGCAAATTTAGTGTGAGGGGGAAATAAAGTTCATGGATAAAGCCACAGTGATTTGGGGGTCATTTTGTTACTGCAGCATCACCTAGGTTATTCTGACTCATACGGCCTCTTTTGAGGCATCTGACTCTGCCAACCTTCCCTGGAATATGTGGCTCAAAGCTCTTATGATTTTCCTGCTACTGCCTTGACTCCTCTTTCTCAGTCTCCCTTTAAGATTCTTTTTCCTTTTCCCATTTTTAAAATATTAGAGTTTCTTAGTTTTCTACCCTGACTCTCTTCTCATTATATGCAGTCTTCCTGTATAAATTACCATATGATAAGGACTCTCAAGTCTATATATCTAACCCAGTCTTCCCTGATAACTTGCAGATTTCTGTACGTATACACCTACTTACTGGACATCCCATAAGCACCTTATGCTCAGTCCATCCAAAATTCAATTTAAAAGTTCTTCTTCCATCAAATATGTTCTTCCCCTAGTTTTTCTTTACTCAGTGAATGGTATCACCATAAATTGAAGCTGGCTTTCAAAGATGGCCCTATGAACCATACCTCTCCATATTCACACTTTGGGTTTAGTCCCCTCCCACTTTGAATCTGCCTGGCCCTATGACCTACTTTAACCAATAGAATGTGGCAGAATAGACATGCATGGCACTGTCAGCTTCCACTTTCACACTTTTGGGACCTTGAACTGCCACCTAAGATGTCCAGCTACCCTGCTGGAGAGGCCCCATGGAGACAGTGGGATCCAGAGTCTACATAGAGAGAAGGGAGAAGTCCAACTTTAATGCTAGACTATTGTAAACATCAGGCCAGATGAGAAAGCTAACCCCAAAGTTGATCCACTAAATCACTTGTTTTCACAGAGAGTACTGGTAGTGTTTGTGGCCTCTGAAAACAGCTTGAATATATTTGCTACAAAGAACCATGGTGCTAGAATTATCTTCAGCTTTTCTGGAAGGTCAGGTGTGGCTCAAAGATGAAGGATTTTCAATGTGTCCCAATCTGGTAATAGTGGTCACCCTCAGCAATTATCCTGTCCATGGTTGATCACCATTAGGTAGCGAGGTATGGGTTAGGTAGACCAGGTGCCTCAAATAGCTTACCATCTTTAAAGTTCTTCAGATTGCTGCCTTTTTTTGTGTGGCCCCATTTCAGGGTTTCTGTATTCCAGGTTTCTGTAGAAACCTGGAATAGTCAACGAAGGAGATAGGGGCAAACACACAAGCAGAAAAGTCCCTGCTGTCATGGAACACTTATTTGTGACTGTCTGCAGCCCTTTTCATTGGGGTTAATGAGGTCCCTGTGTTCATTTACAAGGCCCTTCTGTTTTTAGCCTAATTTCAGTATTCCTTTTGAATATTAGGCACTTGTAGGAAGTTACCCCAAGCCCCCTTTGAAAGGAGGTTGGGTGCAAATAAACATTTCATATAACAGTTGTTTATCACATGAAAATGCAGGCTATATTCTAAAAAATGTAGCATGGCTTTCCTTGGGTGCTGGGATTATGTATGAACTACATTTTTTAATCTTTAATTTTTTTGTGGTTTCTGAATTTTTATTTTGCAATAAGAATATTATTTTACAATAAGAAGTGACCATACAATAATTAATAGAATGCAAAGGTAGAAGGGACCTTAATAATTATTTTATCTAAGCCTGTCATCAAAATACACTTGAGGAATATAAGATTCAGAGAACATGTCATTTACTTGATCTTTGATGGGATATACAAACATTAGGCACAAGTAAGATCTTTGTTCAGTGTTTTCAATTAAATGTTTATGATAGCAACTATACCTGAGAAAAGGGGAGGACCTTGGCTTCCTGGCCATACTGTTCTATGCTTTCCTCTTTACCTTAAGCATGACTAATTGGCTTATTACTGAAGATCTGTATTTGAACTTGAAGTATTCATGGGTCTATTGGGACATTTGAATAAAAGAGGTTGGATTAGTATCACAGAAAATCAAGGGGCAAATGGACTTCAAAAAGTCTTGGTGGCCATTCTATATTAAAGGATGAGGTCTGGGCCAAGATAGATACAAGGAGTTTGAACCTGGTTCTCAGAATGCCTGGGTATCAGTTTCTCCTAGCGCAAACCCAAGTCCTGGGCCTGTGCCTGGCATGGCCACCTGGGAATCTTGTGATGGCTGAGATGCTTCAGTGTTTGAGCTTCTCTGACCTACTATTGGACCCCTCCAGCCTATAGGAAGTGGATAGTTGCAATTTGGTATGCTATTTTTTGGATCCACAGAGAAGAACCAGCTTATATATTTTACTTTTACTAGTTGGGCAGATCTATTGCAACTAAAAATTTAAAAGTGAAGTGACCATTCTATCAAAATGTAAAAAAGACTCAAAACTCCAAATAGCAAAATAACAATAATCTGCCATACTCCTGGGTCCTCATATTTGTAAGGCATGGATCAACATTCAAGACTTTGGCTTTGAAACTTGTGCAGGTTTGAGTGTATTGTGTCCCCCAAATGCCATTATCTTTGTAGTCTTGTGTGGGGCAGAAGTTTTGGTGTTGGTTAGATTTGCTTAGAGTGTGCCCCACCCAGCTGTGGGAGATAATTTTGATGAGATGTTCCCATGGAGGCATGGCCCCGCCCATTCGGGGTGGGCCTTGATCAGTGGAGCTATATAAATGAGCTGACTCAAAGAGGAAAGTGAGTGCAGCTGGGAGTGATGTTTTGAAGAGGAGCAAGCTTGCTAGAGAGGAACGCCCTGGGAGAAAGCCGTTTTGAGGCCGGAGCTTTGGAGCAGATGCCAGCTGCCTTCCTAGCTAACAGAGGTTTTCCGGAGGCCATTGGCCATCCTCCGGTGAGGGTACCCGATTGCTGATGTGTTACCTTGGATGCTTTGTGGCCTTAAGACTGTAATTGTGTAGTGAAATAAACCCCCGTTTTATAAAAGCCTATCCATCTCTGGTGTTTTGCATTCTGCAGCATTAGCAAACTAGGACAAAACTATTCAGAACAAAGAGAAAACTAAGTTACATAGTTTAAACCCCAAGTTTTCTAAAGCACAAATCTTGGGAAGTGAATGAATAATTGTGTTCCAGAATTTGTTGAAATTACCTATTTTTCTTGATTGCTCCATTCGTCATTCTTATTTTGCAGACAAATATGAACTACTGGCCCTCAACATTGAAGACATATTCTTCCTATAAAGGCATGCATGAATAAATCTTTTAAAATATTGTTAGGAAGTTTTAAATGTTTTAGTGGATTCCTTTGAAATATCAAGATTTATTCTTCCTGGCTGATTGAATATCATTCAGCTAGGAGGAGTTCACCCTCAAACCAGATGGTTTGTATTCCAAGATAGTTCTAGTTTGGAGAAAATCGCAATTCCAGGCACCAAACAAGAATTTGAGATGCCCACATCATGCTTTATATAAAAGAATTAGCAGAAACTTGTCTCAGTATAACTTCAAAAGAGGAAAATAAGCAGACAGCCTTGTTAATTTAGCATATAGACTTGGAATACAGTACAACATCCATCATCTCATCAAAATTCAATTAAAATTTGGGTTACTGGCCAAAGAAAAGGAGCCAATTTTTTTTTTTTTTTTTTTTTGAAAGAAGTGTTCTTGGAACATCACTAAGCCCTTAATGGTTCTTTCATTATGGGAGCCAATTTGAAAGGATAGTTTGAGCATTTGAATGACCTCTTATATTAAAAGTTAGAATTTGGACAGTCGTATAATTGCGATTAATTTAAAGCATGCTGGAGTTAGCAATGATGGGCAGGTAAGAAGGTTATTTTAAGATCTTCCCATTTTCAAGGACATTTTATCTAATTTTAAAACTTTTTAGTTCTACAGGATCTTCTCTGATATAGCAAAGAACATGTAGCAGTGTTTATCCACTTAGCCCAGATCTATTCTATGATTTAAAAAAAAATGTTATTTGCTAACACATACCAGACTTCACACAAGGAAAAGATAGGCCCACAGGTCCTGTAACAAGATTTGCAGTGTTAAATACAATTGGGTCTCAAATTTTAAGCAGTTAAGTGTCTTAATTTGTTCTTTTCTTCCTACCATAATATAATGAGGATAAACTTTGACACACAGCAGCTCTGCAAAGAGAAGATTTCTCCTTGTTCATTGTTTCTCAAACCAATCTTCTCTTCTGAAATTTGATTTCTGAAGTTTCTTATAGTCCTTAAGCCAGGTGGCTGCAATGAGTCCACTTGGAACATTCATAATCATTTGAAACAAAACCACATTCTAGAAGCCAGACACACTTAAGACAATCAAATGGGGTTAGTCACCAAGTAGAAATAACTCTTTTAACCTCTCACTAACTCTGGCCTTTAGCCTACTAACTGCAGCATAAGTTGCTGAAGGAAATCACCCTGGCTCTGAAATAAATAGTATGAATCTGTGTGGATTAAATGCTTATGTGTTTGCTTATGTACAATGATTCATTTTTCTGGTGCTTCAGCCCAAATATTGCCAATTGGAGGTTTGCATTGTGGCTTGAAGACGGGAACTGTAGGGCATTTTCCAAAGTTGCCCACCAGGAGCTTGTCTATAGCGACCCCTTCCAAGCCAGGATTTAATCTTTGACTATTGAATATTACAATCTTTTCCCATATCCATCAGGCCACATCTTCCAGCTCCAGAAAAGGCCAACTGAGGAAATGATGTGGTTTTTGAAAACCAAAGAAATACATTGTTAGAATTGTGGAGGAAAACCATGGACTTGGATTCGATAATTGGTCATTTTGTTTAGTTTTGAACAAAATTGCACTGGGGTTAATGCATTTCCCAGTACTCTGTTAGCCTGAGGAGTGACTTGACTTTATTGTTTATGTAAGGAACATGTAAACAGGAGAGCTGCCTTACCCTGTGAATGAAACCTACTTTTTAGAACTTTATGGGGTAGAAGTAACTGTGTTGACTTGAGGAGAGATATTACACTTCTTTGTTTTATTTTAATTTCTCCTAAATAAGAAAGTAGGGAAGTTTGTATTGAGGGATACATATGTAGAAAGGAGTATGCCAATATTTAAAATAAACATAATACTTTTTTTAACATTTTTTATTGTGAAATATAGCATATATACAGAACAGTGATAACTTTCAAAGTATGATTTAACAAATAGAGAGCAAATTTCAAAGAATGTTAAGGGTCACAGTTCCACAATTTCAGTTACTTCCTTATTGTAAAGTATAACATATATATAGACAGGTGATAACTTTCAAAGTATGATTTAATGAGTAGTTACATGGATAATTTCAAAGAATGTTATGGGTTACAGTTCCACAGTTTCAGTTATTTCCTTATTGAGAAATATAGCATATATACAGAAAGATGATAACTTTCAAAGTACAATTTAATGAATGGATATAGAGCAAATTTCAAAGAACTTTATGGGTTATGTTTCCACCATTTCTGTTATTTCCTTCTAGCTATCTTAATACCCTAGCATCTAAAACTATATATATTTATATAAAGATTCAGTATTTTTAATCCTTGGTCAAATTCTATCTTGTCTGTTGCTACCCCTTGCCCTTTTTAAATCACTTTCTCAATCTTCAGGGATATCTAGGCAGTGACCATCCTAACTTGTTCATATTGAATAGGGGTGTTGACATGATGGGGAAGGGGGCTGCATCTGGCTGATGTTCTTGAAGAGGCTGTTGCCTCTGGGTTTTGGGACTTATCTGGCATAGGAACACCCTGGAGGATTTGAGTTTCTGAAAAATAAACAGTGAGTGAAATTTTATAGAGTCTCAGGGACCTACTTGTTTTCGGACTACTGTTGTTTAGGGCTTGGTGTGCTGTGACCATCTGGGATATTTAGCTGGAGCTTGCAGAAGAGAAACCTCAAGGATAGCCTCTCTATTTGAAATCTCTTAGCCACTGTAATCTTATTGTTACCTTTCTTTTCCCCCATTTTAGTCAAGAAAGTGTTCTCAATCCCTCGCTGTCAGGGCCAGGCTCATTTTTGGGAGTCATGTCCCACATCACCAGGGAGATTCACTCCCCTGGGAGTCATGCCCCACAAAGAGCGGAGGTTAATGAATCTATTTGCAGAGGTGGGCCTAGAGAGAGAAAGGTCACATCTAAGCAGTATAAGAGGTTCCCTGGGGTTGCCTCTTAGGCATATTTATAGGTAAGCATAGCCTCCCTTTTATAGCCATAAGTTTCACAAGAGCAAGCCTCAAAATCAAAGGCATAACTTATTAAGTAGGGGGTTCCTAATTTCACATAGCGTATATTCTGTCCAAGATAAACAATGCCTCATATTGTCTTCACTTAGTAGTACAGAAATCATCACTCTCAACTTTAAACAATTTATCATAACACAAAACACCCCCAAGCTCTTATCAGCCCCTAATTATTCGTCCCTAGTATTAGTGCAGTACGGGTAAAGTATTCCTATTAAATATAGTCTATAATATGCAATGGGTAGTTTTTCTATATACCACTCTGTTGTTAACTCTTTGTACCAGTGTCATACCTTAGAAGTAGATCATGCAAACACTTTTATATTTGTAGTGCTAATCCATGAGATACATGCCTTTAAACAACCACTTTCAATCATGTTCACCTTCAGTGTGGCACTTATACTTACAATCCCATTAACGAACAATCATCTCCCCTGTTCATTCCCATACCTTTAAGTTCACCCTCATTAACATGTCTGTACATATTAGGTTATCATTCCCCTTCACTAGCTTCTGTCTATCTTTAGGGTTCCCTATATTCTACATTATAAGCCACTGATTCTACATTGTTAAGGGAGTTCATAGTAGTGGTAACATACAATAACTCTCCTTTGTGTTTGACTTATTTCACTCAGCATTATGTTTTCAAGGTTCATCCTTGTTGTCATATGTTTTAGGACCTCATTTCTTCTTGCCTCTGCATAGCTTTCCATCGTATATATCTACCACATTTTGTTTATCTACTTCAGCAGACACTGAAAGACACTTGAATTGTTTCCATCTCTTGGCAATTGAGAACAATGCCGCAATGAACATTGGTGGGCACATGTCTGTTTGTATCACTGCTTTCAGATCTTCTGGGTATATCTTGAGAAGTAGAGTTGCCAGATCATAGGCAAAATTCAGTATCTAGTTTTCTGAGGAACTACCGAGGTGTTATTATACATTCCCATCAGCAATGACTAACTTTTCCAATTTCTCCACATCCTCTCCAGCATTTGTAGTTTCCTGATTGTTTAATGGCAGCCATTCTTACTGGTATGAGACGATATCTCATTGTGGTTTTGATTTGCATTTCCCTAACAGCTAGTGAAGATGAACACTTTTTCATGTGTTTTTTAGCCACTTGTATTTCCTCTTTGGAAAAATGTCTTTTCATGTATTTTGTCCATTTTATAATTGGGCTGTTTGTACTATTGTTGTTAAGTTGCAGGATTTCTTTGTATGTGCTGGATTTCAGTCTATTGTCAGATATATGGTTTCCAAATATTTTCTCCCATTGAGTTAGCTGCCTCTTCACCTTTTTGACAAAGTCCTTTGAGGTACAGAAGTTTTTGATTTTGAGGAGTTCCCGTTTATCTATTTTTTTTCTTTCATTGCTTGTGCTTTGGGTGTAAGGTCTAAGAAGTTACCACCTAATACTAGGTCTTAAAGATGTTTCCCTACTTTATCTTCTAGGAGTTTTATGGTACTGTCTCTATATTGAGGTGTGTGATACACTTTGAGTTAATTTTTATATAGGGTGTGAGGTAGGGGTCCTCTTTCAATATTTTAGATATGGATATCCCGTTCTTCCAGCTCCATTTGTTGAAGAGACTGTTCTATCCCAGTTCAGTGGATTTGGAGGCCTTATCAAAAATCAGTCAACCGTAGATCTGGCTGCCTATCTCCAAGCTCTCAATTTGATTCCATTGATCAGTGTGCCGGTTTGAATGTATTGTGTCCCCCAAATGCCATTATCTTTGTGGTCTTGTGGGACAGACGTTTTGGTGCTGGTTAGATTTGCTTGGAATGTGCCCCACCCAGCTGTGGGTGGTGACTTCGGTGGGATACTCCTATGGAGGTGTGACCCCACCAATTCAGGGTGGGCCTTGATCAGTGGAGCCATATAAAACATGCTGACTCAAAGAGACTGATGGGAGTGCAGCTGTGAGTGACGTTTTGAAGAAGAGCAAGCTTGCTAGAGAGGAACGTCCTGGGAGAAAGCCATTTTGAAACCAGAACTTTGGAGCAGATGCCAGCCACGTGCCTTCCCAGCTAACAGAGGTTTTCCAGACGCCATTGGCCATCCTCCAGTGAAGGTACCCGATTACTGATGTGTTACCTTGGACGTTTTCTGGCCTTAAGACTGTAACTGTGTAGCTAAATAAACCCCCGTTTTACAAAAGCCTATCCATCTCTGGTGTTTTGCATTCTGCAGCAGTAGCAAACTAGAACATTCAGTATGTCTATCTTTTGCTCTTTTGAGTACAGTGGCTTTATAGCAGGCTTTAAAGTCAGGAAGTGTAAGTCCTCACACTTTGTTCTTTTTTAGAATGTTTTTGGCAATTCAAGACTATTTTCCCTTCCAAATAAATTTGATAACTAGTTTTTCCAAGTCTACAATGTAGGCTGTTGGAATTTTGATTGGAATTATGTTGAATCTGTAGATAAGTTTGGGTAGGATTGACATCTTAATGACATTTAGCCTTCCTATTCATGAACAAAGAATATCTTTCCACTTCTTTAGGTTCCCTTTGATTTCTTTTAGTAAAGTTATGTAATTTTCTATGTAGAGGTCATTTACATCCTTCATTAAGTTTATTCCTAGGTACTTGATTTTTTTAGTTGCTATTGTGAATGAAATTTTTTTCTTGAGTGTCTCTTAGTTAGGTCACTTCTAGTGTATAGGGACATTACTGACTTTTGTGCATTAATCTTGTATCCTGCCACTTTGCTGAATTTGTTTATTAGCTCAAGTAGCTGTGTTGTGATTTCTCAGGGTGTTCCAAATATATGATCACATCATCTGCAAATAATGACAGTTTTACTTCTTCCTTTGCAATTTGGATGCCTTTTATTTCTTTGTCTTGCCAGATTGCTCTGTCTAGAACTTCTAGCACAATGTTGAATAATAGTGGTGATAGTGGGCATCCTTGTCTCATTCCTGATCTTAGAGGGAAGGCTTTCAGTCTCTCGCCATTGAGTAATATGCTGGCTGTGGGTTTTTCATATATGCCCTTTATCATATTGAGGATGTTTCCTTCAATTCCTACCTTTTGAAGTGATTTATCAAAAAAGGATGCTGAATTTTGTCAAATGCTTTTTCAGCATCGATCAAGATAATCATTTGATTTTTCCCGTTTGATTTGTTAATATGTTGTATTACATTGATTAATTTTCTTATGTTGAACCACCTTTGCATGCCTGGGATGAACCTCCTTTGGTTGTGGTGTATTATACTTTTAATGTGTCTTTGGATTCTGTGATGGTTAGGTTCATGTGTCAACTTGGCCGGGTGATGGTACCCAGGTGTCTGGTCAAGCAACCACTGGCCTAACCGTTACTGCAAGGACATTTGTGGCTGGTTAATAAACCAGAAGGCTGGTTGATTAAATCATTAGTCAATTGGCTGCAGCTGTGACTGATCACATCAATGAAGGGTATGTATTCCACAATGACAGAATGCAATCAGCTGGATTTAATCCAATCAGTCGAAGACTTTTAAGTGAGACAGATAGAGGACCTTCACTTCTTTGGCTGACCAGCAAAGCATTTCCTAAGGAGTTCATTGAAGTTGCCAGTTCATTGCCTGAGGAGTTCATTGAACATCTTCATTGGAGTTGCCAGTCTGCTGCCTGCCCTATGGAATTTGGACTTGTGCATACCCACGGTTTCATGAGACACTTTCATGAATCTTATATTTACAGATATCTCTTGTTGATTCTGTTTCCCTAGGAAATCCTAACTAATACAGATTCTATTTGCAAGTATTTTGTCTTATGGCATTTTTGCATCTTTATTCATTAGAGAGATTGGCCTGTAGTTTTCCTTTCTTGTAGTATCTTTATGTGGTTTTGGTATTCGAGTGATGTTAGCTTCATAAAATGAGTTAGGCAGTGTTCTTTTTTCTTCAATTTTTTGAAAGAGTTTGAGCAGGAATGGTGTCAGTTCTTTTTGGAAAGTTTGGTAGAATTCCCCTGTGAAGGCATCTGGCCCTGGGCTTTTATTTTTAGGAAGCTTTTTGATGACTGATTAGATCTCTTAACTTGTGATTGGTTTGTTGAGGTCTGTTTCTCTGGTCAGTCTAGAATGTTCAGGCATTTCCAGGAAATTATCCATTTCCTCTAAATTGTCTAGTTTGTTGGCATCAGTTGTTCATATTATCATCTTATGATTTTTGAAATTTCTTCTGGATCCAGAGTAATGTCTTTCATCTCATTTCTGATTTTATTTATTTTGGTGTTCTCTCTTTTTGACTTTGTCAGTCTAGCTAATGGTTTGTCAATCTTGTTGATCTCAAAGAACCAACTTTTGGGTTCAATTGTTCTATTGTTTCTTTTTTTCTCCTTATCCTTTATTTCTTCTTTAATCCTTGTTATTTCTTTTCTTCTACTTGCCTTAGGGTTAGTTTGCTGATCATTCTCTAGATTCTTCAGTTGTTTCATTAGTTCTTTGATTTTAGATATTTATTCCTTTTTATTGTATGCATTTAGAGGTATAAATTGCCCTCTCAGCACTGCCTTCACTGCATCCCATAGGTTTTGATATGTTGTGCTCTCATTTTCATTCATCTCTATATATTTACCAATTTCTTTTACAATTTCTTCTTTGACCTACTGATTGTTTATGAGTGTGCTGTTTAGCTTCCACATATTTGTGAATGTTCCAGTTCTTTGGTGTTTATTGACTTCTAGTTGCATTCCATTATGGTCAGAGAATATGCTTTGAATAATTTCAATCTTTTTCAATTTATTGAGGCTTGTTTTGTGCCTCAGCATATCATCTATCCTGGAGAATAATCCATGAGCACTAGAGAAGAATATATATCCTGGTAATTTGGGATGTAATGCTCTATATATGTCTATTATGTCTAATTCATTTATCACATTGTTTAGGTTCTCGATTTCTTTATTGTTCCTCTATTTGATTGTTCTATCTATAGAAGAGGGGTGTATTGAAGTCTCCCACTATTACTGTAGAAAGGTCTATTGCTTCCTTCCGTCTTGCCAATGTTTTTCTCATGTACTTTGGAGCACCTTGATTGGGTGCATAAACATTTATGATTATTACTTCTTCTTGGTGAATGCCCCTTTTATTAATATGTAGTGTTGTCCTTCTTTGTCTCTTATGACATCTTTGCATCTGAAATTAGTATTGCTACCCTGGTTTCTTTTGGCTGCAGCTTACATGGAATATTTTTTTCCATTCTTCCATTTTCAATTTCTTTGTGTTGCTGGGTCTAAGGTGCGTCTCATGTAAACAGCTTATTGATGGATCATACTTTTTAATTCCTTCTGCCAGGTAATTGGGGGAGTTTTATCCATTCACATTCAGTGTTATTATTGTGAAAACAGTTCTTGAATCAACTATCTTGTCCTTTTGTTTTTATTTGTCAGATCTGTTTCCCCCCCTCTCCTTTTTTTCCTTTAAGTAAGCTTTAGTAGTATTCTTCAGTTCTGTGCCCTTCTCCAGAACCTCTCTCTCCTTTCTTTTATTCTCAGCTGGTAGAACTCCCTTTCATATTTCTTGGAGGGCAAATTTCCTGTTAACAAGTTCTCTCAGCATTTATTTGTCTCTAAAAAATTAAAAATCCCCCTCGATTTTGAAGGAAAGCTTTGCTGGACAAAGAATTCTTAACTGGAAAATTTTCTCTTTCAGAATCTTGAATATGTCATACCACTGCCTTGTCACCTTCATGATGCCCACTGAATAGTCAGTACTTAGTCTTATGTGGTTTTCCTTGTATGTGGGAATTGCTTCTCTCTTGCTGCTTTTAGGACTTTCTCCTCTTCAGCACCTGAACAATCAGATTAGTATATGCCTCAGAGTGGATTTATTTGGATTTATTCTATTTGGAGTTTGTTGGGCATCTTTGATTTGCATATTATGTCATTAAGAAGGGTTGGGAAGTTTTTCCTAACTATGTCTTCAACTACTCTTCCTACTCTTCTCTTCTTCTGGAACACCAGTGATTCTTATATTTGTGTGTTTCATGTTGTACATCATTTCCCTGAACTCCATTTCAAATTTTTTTATATTTTTTTCACCATTTGTATTTGTGTGTTCACACCTAATTGGACTGTCCTCTGGTTCACTTATTCTTTCTTCTGCCTTTTCAAATCTGCTGCTGTGTGTCTTTAGTAAATTTTTAATTCAATCAATGGTATCTTTTATTTCCATAATATCTGCTTTTTAAAATTTACTCTTTCAAATTCTTCTTCATGCTCTTCTAGAGTCTTATTGATGTCCTTTATGTCCTTCACTAACTCACTGAAATTGTTTGGAGATTTGTGTATACATCTTTGATTAATTGCTCCAAGTTCTGTGTCTTCTCTGGCTTCAATTTGGTCGTTTGGCTTGTCCATATATTCCTGTTTCTTCATGGGCTTTTATAATTTTCTGTTGGCCTCAGGGCATTTGCTTATCTTAAAAAGTTATTTTGGGAAATGTAGGATTATTTGAACACACATACATATATATGGAGAGAGAGAGAGAGATACAGCTTGCTGGAGTGCACATTCCCTGTCTTCCCTGCAGATGGCACTCTTGAGCACCCTCTCACCATCAAGCCAGCCCTCCCCCAACTTCCGCTGTGCACTGGGCGGGGTACAAACTGAGTGGAAATCCAATTAGCACAGCTATTCTTCATGTGCACTGGGGACTGCCAACCTGTGGGTGGGGAGCCAGTCCTGTGCAGTTTCGCAAGGAGTCTGCTCCAGGGCACAGTGGGCGTGGCAGTTCCTAGGGCTCTGATTGAAACACTCTAGGGCTGTGGGATTTATGCCTCACCATCCAGCTCAAATGCACTGCAGTCCCTGCCCATCATGCACCCGCAAGCCTCTGGGGTTGGAGAGGAGTTCCTGGTGCTTCCATGTGGCACCCCTGCCTCTCCCTCCCCCTCTCAGCTGTGCACACCATGGGCTTCCATGGGGTAAGAGCAAATGTGGTCACCACCAGTCTGCTGAATCCTGAGTTCCTTCATGGGATCTCGTGGCTGTGGGGCTATGAAAGGTTATCTCCCCAGCCAATTGATGAGATGGGTGCATGGGGCACGGATAGCTGCTCCCTGACATGCTTGGTGGCCAGTTCCAGCTGCCCATCCCTGGTGGCAGTCCTGGCTGAACACACTCACACCATCTTTCAGGTGCTCTCTCTCTGCCTCTCCATCTAAGTCCCCACTATATGTTGTAGAAGTCCCTGACCAGCCATTCATACCCTGGGACTGCTGTTTTGGGGTGCTTTCTGTCCTTTATCTAGTTTTTTTTATGAAGAAGTTTGCTCTACCTCTCCTAATCCAACCTCTTCCCATAAGTCCCATAATAATTTTTAAAGAAAACTCTTAAGTACTACCAAAAATGAATTAAGTACTTATGCTCATTTCAATGTGGTTTTTTAGGCATACCATAGCCTAATATTTCTGCCTCAATTAGGAAGCTTTCTAGAGCAAGTAACTGAAAAATGAACTCACATTGGATTAAACAAAGCTGGTTTATTGTTGCCATTCTTATGGCTAGACATCAAGAACTAAACAATGGCTGGTCTGGGAAAACCTGATTTGGATAACCAAGGAAACCATGCCTAGACAACAGAAAATTACAACCTACACTAAGAAAAACAAAGTTATGGCCCAGTCAAAGGAACAAACGTACACTTCAACTGAGATACAGGAATTTAAACAACTAATGCTAAATCAATTCAAAAAGTTTAGAGAAGATATTGCAAAAGAGATAGAGGCTGTAAAGGAAGCACTGGACATGTATACGGCAGAAATCAAAAGTTCAAAAAACCTACTAGTAGAATCTATGGAAATGAAAGGCACAACACAAGAGACAAAAGACACAATGGAAACATACAACAGCAGATCTCAAGAGGCAGAAGAAAACACTCAGGAACTGGAGAACAAAACAACTGAAAGCCTACACGCAAAGGAGCAGATGGAGAAAAGAATGAAAAAATATGAGCAACGTCTCCGGGAACTCAAGGATGAAACAAAGTACAATAATATCCAAGAAGCGCAGCGTACTCCAAACAGAAGAGATATGAAGAGGCCTACGCCAAGACACTTAATAATCAGATTATCAAATGTCAAAGACAAAGAGAGAATCCTGAAAGCAGCAAGAGAAAAGCAATCCATTACATACAAAGGAAGCTTAATAAGACTATGTGCGGATCTCTCAGCAGAAACCATGGAGGCAAGAAGGAAGTGGTGTGATATATTTAAGATACTGAAAGAGAAAAACCACCAACCAAGAATCCTGTATTCAGCAAAGCTGTCCTTCAAATATGAGGGAGAGCTCCAAATATTTTCTGACAAACAGACAATGAGAGACTTTGTGAACAAGACACCTGCCCTACAGGAAATACTAAAGGGAGCACTACAGGGTGACAGAAGACAGGAGTGTGTGGTTTGGAACACAATTTTGGGAGATGGTAGCACAACAATGTAAGTACACTGAACAAAGGTAACTATGAATACGGTTGAGAGAGAAAGATGGGGAGCATGTGAGACACCACAAGAAAGGAGGAAAGATAACAACTGGGACTGTGTAATTTGGTGAAATCTAGAGTATTCAACAATTGTGATGGAATGTACAAATATGTTCTTTTACGAGGGAGAACAAGCAAATGTCAACCTTGCAAGGTGTTAAAAATGGGGAGGCATTGGGGGAGGGATGCAATCAGCATAAACTAGAGACTGTAACTAATAGAATCATTGTATTATGCTTCCTTTAATGTAACAAAGGTGATATACCAAGGTGAATGCAGATAAGAGGGGGGGATAGGGGAGGCATGTTAGACACTTGACATTGGTGGTATTGTCTGATTCTTTATTCTACTTTGATTTAAGGTTATTTTTCCTTTTGCTGCTTCCTAGCTGTCATTTTTTTTGTTTCCTCTTTCTTTTGCCTCTCTACCTTCTTTGACTCTCCCTCCTGCCTTGTGGAAGAAATGTAGATGCTCTTGCTTAGTATGAGCAGAATGTTCAATTAGGATGAACTTAAATGTTTGGAAATGAACAGGGGTGTTGGTAGCAAGATGTGAGAATAACTAACAGCGCCGAACGGTGTGTGAATGAGGTGGAAAGGGGAAGCTCAGAGTCATATATGTCACCAGAAGGAAAGTTGGAGGTCAAAAGATGGAAATGTATAAAACTCAATCCTATGGTGGGCAATGTCCATGATCAACTGTACAAATACTAGAAATCACTTCATGAACCAGAACAAATGTATGACAATACAATTAGAAGTTAATAATAGAGGGGCATATAGGGAAGAACTATATACCTATTACAAACTATATACTACAGTTAGTAGTATTTCAACATTTTTTCATAAACAGTAACAAACGTACTATATCAATACTAGAAGTCAACAATTGAGGGGGGTTGGTTAGCAATAGGGGAGGTTTAGAGTTTCCTTTTCTTTTTTTCTTTTTTCATCTTTCACTTTATTTCTTGTCTGGAGTAATGAAAAGTTTCTAAAAATTGAACAAAAATTAAGTGTGATGGATGCACAGCTGTATGAGGGTACCCAGGGGCAAGTGATTGTACACTTTGGATGTCTGGATAATTGTATGGTATCTGAACAATCTCAATAAAAATGGAAAAAAAAAAAGTGAAAAAAAAAAAAAAAAAGAGAGAGAGCCGGGGGCAGAGGGGCCGTTACATCCCTTCCGGCGCGGAGGATAGAATGGAGGCAGAGAGGCAGAACCCGGGGTTAGACCCAGATGCTGTGGATAAGAGAACCAGGGCGAGGCCCGGAGGTGGGGACAGGGAGAGGGAATGCGGGTGGGGGGCGAAGGTCACCCCGCCCGCTCCTAAAAAAAAAAAAAAAAAAAAAGAACTAAACAATGGTCTAAGGCTGAACGACAAAAAAGACACGCCACCTATTTTAAAAGGGGAAAGGACTTGAATAGACATTTCTCTAAAGAAGATATACAAATGCCAATAAGCACATGAAAAGATTTTCACATCATTGGCCATCAGGGAAATACAAATCAAAACCACAGTGAGATATATTTCATACCCATTAGGATAGTTATTTAAAAAAAGATGAAATAATAAGTGCTGGTGAGAATGAAGTGAGCTAGGAACCCTTATACATTGCTGGTGGCACTGTAGAATGGTGCAACCACTGTGGAAATCAGTTTGGTGATTCTTCAGGAAATTGAAAATAGAATTACCATATAACCCAGTAATCTCATTTCTTGACATATACCCCAAAGAAATGAAAGTGGGAACTCAACAGATATTATTCACAATAGTCAAAAGGTGGAAGCAACCCAAATATCCATCAACAGATGAATAGATAAACAAGATGTAGTATACACACTCAATGGAATATTATTCAGCTATAAAAAGGAATGAAGTTCTGATGGATGCTACAAAATGGATGAACCTTAAAGACATCATGTTGAGTGAAATAAGTCAGACAAAAATGACAAATATTGTATGATATTGCTTATATGAAATACCTAGAAGAAGCAAACTTCATAAAGACAGATAAAAGTTTATAGACTACCGAGGACAGAGTGGAGGTGGGGCAGGAAGACAGAGATATAGCTTAATGGGTTAGGAATTTCTGTTTGAGATGTGGAAAAAGTAGAGGTAATGGATATTTGGATATTGGTGATTGTGGTGGTTTGGAGCTATGTACCTCAGGATAAAACATGGTCTTGAACTTATCCATTCTTGTGGTTGTGAACCCATTATAAGTAGGAATTTTGGTGAGGTTACTCCAGTTAAGATGTGGCCCAACTCATTCAGGATGGGTCTTAATCCTATTACCAGATTCCTTTATAAAGAGAATGAAATTCACACAGAGAGAAAGTCATGGGAAACAAGAAGCTGAAAGCCAATAGAACTCGGAAGAGAAGGGAGAGACCAGGAAACACCATCGCGTGCATTTCTATGTGACAAAGCCAACCACCAAGGATCACTGGCAGCTAGCCCCAGAAGGCCAGTCTTTGGGAAGGAAGCATCGCCTTGATGAGACCTTGATTTGGACTTCTAGCTTCAAAAACATGAGCTAGTAAATTCTTGTTGTCTAAGTCAGTCCATTGCATGGTATTTGCTTTAGCAATGAGGAAATAAAAACAGATTTGAAGGTAGCACAATATTGTAAATGTAATTAATATCACTGAATTGTACACTTTTATGGGGTTAAAATGGGAAATTTTGAGTTGTATATTTATTACTACAATAAAAAGTTTACAAAAATGGTCTAAGGTCATGTGCACATATTATCAAGGTACTTGTGTGATTTCACAAATATATTAATTGCCCAATCAGTGTTTCCCAAAATGTGTTCTGTGGAACTTGACTGCTAGAAGATGTTGAAATGAGTCTGGGAAGGATGGTTTAACAAATTTAAACAGATTATTTAAGAATTGCTCAGACCTTTAATATACATTCTATATCTCTAGGAAAAGCATTATGCAATTTCTTCCAAAATTATTTGACCATGGAATCCTTTTCTTGAAGGTGTATCTTGAGGACACAATGTAGCTGAGGAACACACTTTGGGAAATGCTTATCCATGTCAAATTACTATGTTTTCTATGAGTTTATTATCTGTTTGCCCTTTGTCATTCTTGTTGTGCTCACAGATGTTCTTAGGATTCTATTGTATGACAAAATTCAGTTGTGAAAGCTTCATTTTTCTTTTTTCAAAGAGTAGTAGGATGGATAAAGGCTCCAAAGTTATTTTTTCAAGGAGAACAGAAATGACTCAGTATCAGAGGTTTCTGATTCATCTTAATTGTCATATTTATGAGGGCAAAAGAACATATGCCATTAACCCCTAACTGGATTTTTTTCCCCATCTTAAAGTATGTTCTGCTAATGCTTTAATAAACATATATAAAAAACATGAAAGCAGTGACACTATGGTTTTAGAAAATTCATGTAAGATTCTACTGAAGCAGTTTTTGCAATCCACTCTTGAGGCCAGCATGACTGATGCACACATCAACTGCAAATGGAGATGAGGACTTGGTGTTGGCCACAAGTTCATGTGCAGATCCAACTCTGCCCTGCAGGAACAGAACTCTAATTACATATGTTAAGGGACAGCAGCTGAAAAGCTTAAAGGGCACTCCCAGAGGAGCAACATGACCACACAATGGCAAGGTTCTGCCAGGATTGAATACCCAGATGAATGTTCTCTTTATCCAGGCCCAGATCATATTTCACTGTAGAATTTTGGCAATCAAGCAAATTCTAATAAACCCTCTTATCTGTGGCTATAGAAGAGAGTTCTCTCTCTTTTATAATGTTCATTTTTTCATATTATAAAAGCAATAAATTCTTTGTGGATTATTTAGAAAACATACAAACATTAAAGAAAGATATAAAAATTATCCATAATACCATTAATCAGAAATAATCTTCTAACACTATTTTGGTTTATTCACTTTGATCTTTCCTTTCTTTTTGAGATGGCAAATATTTATTTTGCAGGGTGCTCTAAGAATATTTCTGAACTCTTTGTGGCCTTAGCTGTACAATAGAATTTATTATAGAACCAGACCCTCTCTCTGAGAAGAGCCACTCTGGTGAGCCTGTCTCGTCAAGTAGATACAAGGTAAGCAAGAGTCTTTTCATACTGTAGTCCTGAATATTGGTAAAGAAATTTTACTGCTACAACCTGTACTATATTACTACTAGGTTATGTGGTAGTCCAAATAGCAGCAGCTAACACAGACTAAATGCTAGAATATGTCCTTTTAAAAATACATTATGCTATTTAATACTCATGATGAGGTGTGTTCTATTACTATCCTCATTTTGCAAATGAGGAAACTGAGGCACAGAGAAAGTAAAAAACTTGCCCAAGGTCACAGGTGGATCTGGGATTTGACCATTAACATTCCAACTCCACAGCCTGTGTTCCTTCTTTAGATGAAGATGTTAACCAAGGTATTCAGTAAGGTAAAGGCAGTCTTCACTGTGGACTAGGTATAGCCCTGAGATATCACTGTGATGCTAGCTGGCTTGATTTTGGTTACTCTAGCATGTTCAGACACAAAAGAGAAAGAGAGGGAGAGAGGGAAAGAGGGAAGGGGAGAGAGAGAGAGAGAGAGAGAGAGAGAGAGAGAGAGAGAGAGACAGACAGACAGACAGACAGACAGACACAGACTCCAGTTGGGAGAAGTGTGTCCCTCAATTTGGTGCAGGGAGCTAAGGAAGGATATGGCTCTCTGTGAACAGGCATGGCTAATAGGTTTTAAGAGCAGTGAAACATGAATTCTGATTTTATGTTTTTCTTTCCTGTCTTATAATTTGACAATGCTATCCTTAATCCATCGTTAGGTTTATTAAACCACAGAGCCCTCTCTTAATGTTAGCCATAGCAATTAGGTAAGAAAAAGAAAGAAAAGTCATCCAAATTGCAAAGGAAGAAGTAAAACTATCCCAATTTTCTGATGACATGATTCTTTCTATACATAGAAAATCCTAGAAAATCTACAAGAAAGTTACTAGAGCTAAAACATGAATTCAGCAATGTGATGGGGCACAATATTGAGACATAAAATCAGTGGTGCTTCTAAACACCAGTAATGAACAATCTGTAAAGGAAACAAACAAAAAATAATTTCATTCAAAATAACAACTAAAAGAATAATATATCTAGTAACAGATTTAACCAAGTACATGGGAAACTATAAATTGTTCCTGAAAGAAATTAAAGAAGACCTAAATAAGTGGAAATATATTCTGTGCTCATGGATTAGAAAACTAAATATTATTAAGCTGTCAACACTATCTAAAACATTGAACAGATTCAATGCAATTCCCCTCAAAATCCCAAAAGCCTTCTTCACAGAAATAGAAAAGTTATCACCAAATTTATGTAATGGCAAAGGACCACAAATAGCTGAAACCATCTTGAAAAAGAAGAATGAAATTGGAGGGCTCACACTTCAATTTCAAAGCTTATTAGAAAGCTACAGTAATTGAAACAATGTGGTACTGGCACAAGGACATATATGGAGACCAATGGAAAAGAATTGAGAGTTCAGAAATAAACCCACAAATCTAAGGCCAACTGATTTTTGAGAAGAGTGCCAAGTTCACTCAAAGGGAAAAGTAGTCTCTTCAGCAAATAATGTTCAAGAAACTGGATATCCTTGCAAAAGAATGAAATTGGACCCAACTGCACATCATTTTCAAAGTTTAACTCATAATGGACCAATGACCTAAATATAAGGCTAAAACCATAAAACTCTTAGAGGAAAAGATAGGGAAATATCTTCAGGATCTTGGATGAGGCAGTGGATTCTTAGACTTTATACCAAAAGAATAAGCAACAAAAGAAAAAATAGATAAATTGGACTTCATAAAAATTAAAAACTTTTGTTCATCAAGGACATTAACAAGATAGTGAAAAGGCAACCAACAGAATGGATGAACATAATTGGAAACCATATATCTGATAAGGGATTAATATCAGGAATATATAAATAACTACTACAATTCGACAACAACAAGTCAAACAAACCAATTAAAACTGGGTAAATGATTTGAATAGACATTTCCCCAAAGAAGATATGCAAATGGTCAATGAGCACATGAAAAGATGCTCAACATCACTAGCCACTAGGGAAATGCAAATCAAAATCCCAAAGCAGTACCACCTCATTCCAATTAGAATGTCTATTTTTAACAAAAAGCAGAAAAATAACAAGCGCTGACAAAGATGTGTATAAATAGGCATCCTGGTACATTGTTAGTGGGAATGTAAAATGGTGTAGTTGTGGAAAACAGTTTGGTGGTTCCTCAAAAAGTTAAACATTGAGCTACATATGACCCAGCAACTCCACTTCTAGGATCTATCCAATAGAATTGAAAGCAGAGACTCAGATATTTATGTTTATGGCCGCATTATTCACAATAGCCAAAGGGTGATGGCAGCCTAACTGTCCATTAACAGATGAATGGATAAAGAAAATGTGGTATATAGTCACATGGAATATTATTCATCAATAAAAAGGAAAGAAGTTCTGATACATGCAACAACATGGATACACCTTGAAGACATCATGTTGAGTGAAATAAGTCAGACACTAAGTTACAGATATTGTATGATTCCACTTATATGACTTATATGAAATAAGTGAGAATATACAAATCCATAGAGACAAAGCAGAGTACAGGTTACCTGGGGTATGGGGAGGGTAATGGGGAGTTAATGCATAAGAGGTGCTGAGTTTCTGTTTGGGGTGATGGAAAAGTTCTGGTAATGGATGGTGATGATGGTAGCACAACATTGTGAATGTGATTAATCCCATTGGATTGTAAGCTTGGGAGTGGTTGAGGTGGGAGGTTTTATATTGTACATATGTTTCTGCAATCAAAAAACGAAATGTTAAGATGGCAGAATGTTATTATAAGGATGTACAATAACTTTTTTAATGGTTTCCCTATTGTTGGACATTTAAGATGGTTTCCAATTTTTTGCCTGTATGAACAACAATGTACAACAAGTGTATCATTATTACCATTTACTGGATGTCTTGAACAATACAACAAGATATTTTTAAAATGAGAACTTACTTGGAAAGAAAGAGACAAAACCTTTTTTTTAATAAATAATGATTGACTATATAGAAAATCCAAGAGAAAGTATAAACAATGTATCAGCACTAATAAGAATAAGTTAAGCAACGTTGCTGGATCCAAGAAAAACATTTTAAAAATCAGTGGTACTCTTCTACATTAGCAATAATCAATTAGAAAATTATAGTCTATAAATTCAATTCAATTTTGATCCAAATTCTAAGAGATGCTTTAGAGAAACTTTACAAGGTTATCCTAAAATTCATATGGAAGAATACAGGGCCAAGAATAACCAGGACTATTTTGATAAAGGAAGGAAATTTGCCCTTCCAGATATCAAGGTTTGATATAAAGATATAGTAATTAAAATGATGTGATATTGGTGCAGGGATAGAAAAACAGACAAATATAATGGAATAAATGCCCAGAACCAGAGTCTCAGATACATGCAAATTGGTCTCTCACAGAAGTGATATTACAAATCAGCAGGGAAAGGATGACTTATTTAATGAGCTATTCTAGGAAAATTGACTATGTAAATGGGAAAAAATTAGATCCTTACTTCACTTGATGAAGGCCAAATGTGAGTCACAAAACTTAAACCCTTGCATGGAAGTATATAGCAGACTACGTTTAAGGCATTGGAGTAGGGAAGGATTTCTTTAGTGAGATACAAGAGGCAGAAAGCATATAAAAACTCATATATTTATTATGTTAAAATTTAAAAATCGATGATGAAAGACATAATAAAATTTAAGAGACTAGCCATAGATTGGGAGAAGACATTTACAATGCATGTATTTATCAATCCCCCACGAAACAATAAGAAAATGAAAAGCAATTCAATAGTAAAATTGGCAAAGGAAATGAACAGGCTATTCACAGAAGAGGAAACTGGATTATCAAATAAAGATATGAAAATATGTGCAGTTCAGCCTCACTATTAGTCAGGGGGCAAATTAAAACAGGGAAATACCACTTCTCTTCCACCAAACAGGCCAAGACTAAGAAACCTGACAAAGTTTGGGACGTGTTGTGGGGAAACAGGAACTTCCATATCTTGTTGATGGACTGCTTGGTACAACCACTTTAGAAAGCAGTTTGGCACTATTTAGTCAGGCTGTAGGTACTCATGACAAACAGAACTTATGAATAAGTGTTAAAAAATCAAAAAGCAGTAATGTTGACATGTCTTGCCTCTCAGATAGCATTCCCCTCCAGCCCAGAGGCAACCACATCCTAAATTTTGTTTGTATTATTTCTTTGCTTTGTTTTACTGTTTTTTTTTTCTCTTCTAAAAGTTCCTTTATTTATGATTGTAGCTATTTGCCAGAGAGGGATGAGTTAATATTAGTAAAATTATAGTACTCTGTCTTAGCTGTAGGATGGTCCTCTGTAAGTGAGGAAAAAGAGAAGGAAGAATTTGTTCAGAATCATTTGCACACCCTACTTGACCTTTTCTCATAGTCAAAGGGTTTGCAAGATAGCTGATGAGTTGGGAGTGTGAGACTTTGGAAAAAAACAGAACAAATGACATACATTGAAATGGAATTAATACATTTTGTTTCCTTAGCATATTACTTTAATCAGCTGTAAATATTCCTTTTCAAAGAGAGCTGCCCAATATTCAGATTAATTAACTTCCACCCCCAAAAATACCTTGGTAGCCAATCTTATAAAATCAACACATCTTGGAATTGGAAGTTACTAAGAGAAATATTTCTAAAACTTGGTTTTACATCAGAATCCCTTAAGGTACAGATTTCCAAGAACTTCTTAGCCTCTTGAATCAGAACTCCAGGTGTAGAGTACAGGCAGCTTTACTGTTTTACCAAAGATTATGTAACCCCAAAGAGTATAATGCTTAGTTTCGATTGTCTTTTTTTTTCTTTAAATGCAATTTTAATGAGATATATTCACGTACCATACAATCATCCAAAGTGTACAATCAGTTGTTCACAGTATCATCATATAGTTGTGCATTCATCACAATTTCTTGAACATTTTCATTACCCCCAAAAATCAGAATAAAAATAAAAATAAAAGTAAGAGAACACCCCAAACATTGCATACTCCTTCTCCCCCATTATTCATTTATTATTTGTCCCCATTTTTTCCTACTCATCTGTCCACACACTGGATTAAGGGAGCGTGAGCCACAAAGTTTTCACAATCACATAGTCACACTGTACAAGCTATGTAGTTCTATGATCGTCTTCAAGAATCAAGGATACCAGATTGCAGTTCAACAGTTTCAGGTATTTCCTTCTAGCTATTCTAGTAGACTAAAAACTAAAAAGGGAAATCTATATAATGCATAAGAGTAACCTCCAGAATGAACTCTCAACTCCATTTGAAATCTCTCAGCCACTGAAATTTTATTTTGTTGCATTTCTCTTCCCCTTTTTGGTCAGGAAAGCTTTCTCAATCCCATGATACCAGATCTAGCCTCATCACTGGGAGTCATGTCCTAATTTGCCAGGTAGATTTACACCCCTGGGAGTCATGTCCCATGTAGGGGGGAGGGCAGTGAGTTTACCTGCCAAGTGGGCTTAGAGAGAGACAGGCCACATCTGAGCCACAAAATAAGTTCCCTGGGGGTGACTCTGAGGCACAATTATAAGTAGGCTTAGCTTCTCCTTTGCAGTAACAAGCTTCATAAGACCAAGTCCCAAGATCGAAGGCATGGCCTACTACAATGGTAGTCCCCAAATGCTTGCGAGAATATCAGGAATTCCCCAGGTGGGGAAGTTTAGTATTTCCACATTTTTCCCCAGGCCCTCAAGGGGGCTTTGCAAATACTTTTTATTCTCTGCCCAAATTAATCTGGGATGTGTCAGGGTTTCATGCCAACCTGTATAAACCAACCAAATCTCACCCCCTATTCAAGGTTCCATGTAATTATGGTGTTTGAATAAACTGACCATCCAAGTTGAATTATATAGCATGCTACAGAAAATATAGATTTTTCACCAAAAAACCATTTTTTCCTTTGGTCTCACACAGAAGTTGAGGTTTTAAAACACTGACAATATCATCCTTTTCCCTTTAGTCTGGTTCACCTTAGTTCTAATCAAGTCCATTAAGTTCGTATCTCTAGTTGAAGTCTGATTTCTTTTTCAGACTCTTTAACATTTGCTGTATGGGGTAATGCTGACATTTATAGCTGCCAGACTCTTGCTCTGAGTCTCAGGTATTACATAGATACCCAAAGTTCCAGGGACTGACCAGACTATACACAAAGAACTCAGCATCTCAGAATTAAGAAACAGCCATTACAAATCAGGAATAGATGTGACTGCTGTAAGAGTTTACAATCTAGGAAACTTTAACATAAGCCTTTCCCTGATAACCTATGCTCTCAGTTCAACTCTCAGTGTTTGCACATTAGTTAGTCCATATTAGTGAGGCGTTATAATGTTTGTCTTTTTGATTCTGGCTTATTTCACCCAACATACTGTCTTCAAGGTCCATTCACATAGTTGCATACCTCACAACTTCATTTCTTCTTGCCACCACTCCATATTCCATTGTATGTTGTTCCGGTTTGCTAATGCTGCCCTTTTGCAAAATACCAGAAATGGATTGGCTTTTATAAAGGCGGTATATTTGGTTACAAAGTTATAGTTTTAAGGCCATAAAGTATCCAAGGTAAGGGGGTACCTTCACTGAAGGATAGCCATTGGTGTCTGGAAAACCTCTGTTAGCTCAGAAGGCACATGGCTGGTGTCTGCTTGCTCCCAGGTTGCGACTCAAAATGGCATTCTCCAAAGTGTTGTTCTTGGGGCGTTCTGTCCTCTCTTAGCTGCAGCTGCTCTTTAAAATGTCACTCTCAGTTGCTCTCTCTTGGCTGAAGCTCTGAGCTCTTTCTGTCTGAGCACTTATATAGGGCTCTAGTAAACTAATCAAGGCCCATGCTGAATGGGTGGGGCCACACTTCCATGGAAATTATCTAATCAGAGTTATCACCCACAGTTGGGTGGGTTACATCTCCATGGAAACAACCTAATCCAAAGGCTCCAACTTAATTAACACTAATATGTCTGCCCCCACAAGATTGCATCAGAGAATATATAGCTTTTTCTGGGGGACATAATATATACAAACTGGCATATATGTATACACCACAGTTCACTATTCCATTTATCAGTGGACGCACCCTTAGACCACCTCCATCCTTTGTATACTGCTGCCATAACTACCACTGTACAATGTCCATTCATATCCCTGCTCTCAGTTCTTCCAAGTATATACCCAATAACAGGGTTGCAGGACCATATGGCAACCCCAGCATTAGCTTTCTGTGGAACCACCACACTACCCTCCAGCTGGGCTGCACCATTCTAGCTCCTTACCAACAGGGAATAGGTGCATACCTCCCTCCTCCTTTTCTCCAGAACCTGTATCCCTCTATTCATTTTATAAACAGTTTTATTCACCCTTCATACAATCCATCCTAAGTCAACAATCAATGATTCCTGAAATAATCACATAATCATACATTCACCAACACAATCTATATGAGGACATTTCCGTTTCTTCTGCAAAGAAAGGGGAAAAGGAGGGAAAAAATAAAGAATAAAAAGATAAAAGATAGAAGAAAAATAAAAATAAAATAAAATGAAAAGGTCAGACAACAACACCGTCAAGAATCCTATATTACTCCCTTATATCCCCTTCTTAAAGACATTTAACTTTGCTATATCGCCTTTGTTAAAATTAATGGAAGCATCTTACAAATGTTACCATTAACTATAATTCTAGTTTGTATTGATTGCATTTTTTCCCTATACCATCCAATTTTCAACACCTTGCAGTATTGACATTCATTTGTTCTCCCTCATTTAGAAACATTCTTATATTTGTACATTTAATCAGCATCATTAATCACTCTAGGTTTTGCTAAGATATACATTCCCAGTATTTATCTTCCATCTGTCCTTCTGGTGTCATACATGCCCCTAGCCTTCCTCATTCAACTGTAGTCACACTCATCTTTGTTCAGAGTACTTACAATATTGTGCTATATTTACAAACTATTATGATAGCCATTCCATTTCTGGATCTATACAATCAATCCTGTTGAACCTTCTGTACTCCTTTAGCATCAAATGCCTAATCTCTAACCTCTTTCTGTCTCCTGATAACCTGTGTTCTCAACTCTCAAATTTCACTCATCCTTGTTAGTTCAAATTAGTGAGACCATACAGTATCCATCCTTTTGTTTCTGGCTAATTTCACTCAATGTAATGTCTACTGTCTACCATTTTGTCTTTTGGATTTTATAGTCATATCTTATTTTATTTTTATTTTGTTTACCTCTCTCTTTTTCTACCCTTACTAATAGTCTTCATTTCTACACTCTTCTCCAAACCTTTCTCTCCTGTCTTTTCCTAACTGCCTGTAGTGCTCCCTTTAGTATTTCTTGTAGAGCAGGTATCTGGTTCACAAAATCTCTCAGTGTCTATTTGTCTGAAAATATTTTAAACTCTCCTCCATTTTTGAAGGACAGTTTTGCCAGATACAGAATTCTTGGTTTGCAGTTTTTTTCTTTCAATATCTTAAATATATCATACCACTGCCTTCTCACCTCCATGGTTTCTACTGAGAAATCTGCATATAATCGAGTTTCCCTTGTATGTGGTGGATCGCTTTTCTCTTGCTGCTTTCAGAATTCTCTCTTTGTCTTTGACATTTGATAATCTGATTATTAAATGTCTTGGAGTTGGTCTACTGAGATCTATTCTATTTGGGGTATGCTGTGCTTCTTGGATCTGTAATTTCATGTCTTTCATAAGAGATGGGAAATTTTCGGTGATTATTTCCTCCATTCCTCATTCTGTCCCCTTTCCCTTTTCTTCTCCTTCTGGGACACTCATGACATATATTCATGTGCTTCATGTTGTCAATCAATTCCCTGAGCTCCTGCTCATATTTTTCCATTCTTTACCTTGTCTGTTCTTTTGTGTGTAGGATTTCAGATGTCTTGTCCTCAAGTTCATGAATCCTTTCTTCTGCCTCTTCAAATCTGCTGTTGTATGTTGCCATTGTGTTTTTCATCTCTTCCATTGTGGTTTTCATTTCCATAAGTTCTGCCAATTGTTTTTTCAAACATTTGAGTTCTTCTTTATGTTCACCCAATGTCTCCTTTATATCCTTTATCTCTTTTGTCATATCTTCCTTTGACTTGTCAATTTGATTTTTGAATTGATTTAGCATATTTGTTTGAAAATTTTTAATTAGTTGTTTCAATGCCTACATCTCACTTGAAGTGTAAGTTTGTTCCTTTGACTGGGCCATATCTTTGTTTTTCCAAGTATGATTTGTAATTTTTTGTGGTCTGAGTATCTGGTTTTCTTGATTACCCCAATCAGATTTTCCCAGACCAGATGGGCCCTGATCTCAGGAGGGTGTAATCAATATCAGGTTTCCCTGAAGATGAGACCCAAAAGGCTGTCAGACTTTCTTGTGAGGCCTCTAGACTCTGTGCTTTTTCTATCCTGCCCAGCAAGTGGTACTTGTCAACCCGCAGCTCCCCACCAGCATAAAGATATGGGGTGCCTTTAATTCTTGGTGGACCCCGTCCCACCCAGGCACCAAGGATGTCAGAAGCCAAGCTTAAGCTGTTTGTCCCTGCCCACACCTCCCCCTCCCCAGGTCCTGGGGTATGAGTTCTCTGAGGGAGGGCAGCTGCTTGAGCAGGTCCCCACCCCCTTTTTCTTAGGGAAGATAAGCCCTTTAGGGAATTATCTCCTACACTTGAGTTTTTCTTTTGACTCTACCTTAACTCCACCCTTGCCTGGGTCAGTGCTGGTAATTGAAAATACCTGAGACTTTCTCTAATGAGCTTCTTAGAATGAGAGGGAAAAAAAAGGAAAAAAAAAAGAAGTCCCCTTTTCAAAGCCAGTCTCCAGGCCCATAGTTTTGCCAGACAAGAGCTTGAGTTGGTAACCAGTTCTATTTGCCCCTTTTCTTGGGACACAGCCATTTCCAGTATTCTGAGCTCAGCCAACTCCAAAAGCCACTGTTTTTATTTATTTATGTATTTTTTCCCATCAGCCTCACCCTCTCTCTGCTGGGAGAAACCTCCAGGTTCCTTTCCTGCTTGCACCAGGTTTATCTGTGCTTGTAGCTTGTATTCAGTAATCCAAATTTGTTAATTAAAATTGCATTTGGAGCTTGGTTGAGCTACATTCCCTTGCTCCCAGCATGGACTGCTTCTTTTTCCCACAAGTAGGGTTCTGATTCACCTGTCATACTGGTGGGGGAGGGGTGCCATCTCCACAGTCTGGGGATCTTTACTTATGGTTCTATGCTGCGATCTCAGCCATTCTGCCCATTCCAGACTGGTGTATGATGTTGTCTGCTCACAGATGTCCCTCTAGCATTTGTTCCAGATTATTTACCAGTTGTTACTGTCTATTTGCTAGTTGTTCTAGGGGACTAACTAAATTCCACACCTCCCTTGCTACCATCTTGCCCCGTATCTGATTCTTTGAACTTCATATAAATGATATCATACTATATGTAATCTTTAGTGTCTTGCTGCTTTAACCTAAAGTTATTTTTTTCATCTAAATATACCCTATAGTTCATGCATTTTTTCACTCAAAAATTGTATGTTAGGATTTATATCCAACAGTGCCCTATGAAAGACATTTGTGGACTTGTCTCTAGAAGCACATGTGAGAGTTTCTCAAGTGTCTCCAGAGTTTATGCTAAGGTATTTATGTTCTAAAAGTTAAATTGATATGTCAAGGGATTTGAGCTTCATGAACTTTATTTGAAAATGCAAAACTCTTAACTAATATACATTCATATCAGCATTGTATGTGTTCACATTGCTCCATATCCTAAGACTAGCTGTCTTCAGTGCTTTAAATTTTTACCAGTGTGGGTGGGGATGTAAAATGCTACCTTATAATAGTTTTAATGTGCATTCACTTCCTAATGAAGTTGAATACATTTTCATGTGGTGTGTTAAGGTTCTCCAGGGAAACAGAATCAATGAGCGATATCTATGAATATGAGATTTATAAAAGTGTCTCACGCAACTGTGCGTATGCATGAGTCCAAATTCCGTAGGGCAGGCAGCAAACTGGCAACTCCAATGAAGATGTTAGATGAACTCCTCAGGAAACAAACCGGCAACTTTGATGAACGTGTTTGATGAACTCCTCAGGAAACGAACTGGCAACTTCAATGAACTCCTCAGGAAATGCTTCGCTGATCAGCTAAAGAAGTGAAGGTCCTTTAACTGTCTCACTTAAAAGTCTTCAACTGATTGACTGGATTAAATCCAGCTAACTGCATTCTCTCATTGTGGAACAATGCCCTTCGTGAACGTTGTCAGTCACAGCTGCAGCCAATTGACTGATGATTTAATAAACCAGCCTGTTGGTTTATTAACCAGCCACAAACATCCTTGCAGCAATGGTTAGGACAGTGCTTGCTTGACCAGACAGCTGGGTACCATCACCTGGCCAAGTTGACACATGAACCTAATCATCACATATGGATTTATTTATTTATTTATTTATTTAATTTATTTCTGTTCTGTGAAATGCCTGTTCATATCTTTTGTTCATTTTTCTATTTAGCTATTTGTATTTTTAAGGATAATTACACTTTGCCATCTTTACTAGAAATATTTTCTCCAGTTTTTTTGTTAGCTTTAAATGTTTATAATTGTCTTTATTGAACATATATTTAAAACATGTTGAACATAGATTTATTGAACATAGATTTAAACATATCATTCTTTTCCTAGATTTTTATTTTTTAAATAAAATGGATTAAAGTGTTAAACACTTAACACTTTAATCCATCTGGAATTAATTTTATTGTGAAGCAGTGACTTTGTCTCTCCTTTATCCACTGATTTGTGATATCATCATTATTATACACTATTATTTTCACGTTTACTTGGGTCTGTTTGTAGGGCATAAGCTTTCTTCTGTTAATAACAATTAATTTATGAGCTAATTATACACTGTGCTCTTTATTATCTTTACAGTACATTTTACTGTTTGGTAAGGCAAATTCCTTTGATTATTCCTTCTTTTCAAACTTTCTTGGATCATCTCAGAGTGGGCGTTTCTCATTTGTCTAATCAAATATTCCACTCTTTCCCAGAGTGTTGTAATTACAAATTTTCATGGATTCAGGAGCAAATGTTGAGTGCTTCAGGATCTGAGTTTGGGATAGTAATTAATATTGTACCATAGAGGTATTAGAGTGTAGGACTTGATAAAATCTTTGATAGGAACTTTCTATAGTCATAATTCAGTCACTTTTAGCCAAGGTGTTTTTAAACTTGTAGAGCCCGTTGAAATTCTCTATCTCCCTGGCAGACAATAAAGAAAGCAGTCTTTCATGGACTATGTCATTATGCCAGCTGAAAAAGTAAACCACCTTGACTACTATATCAGTGGATCTGTTTGAGGCAAAATAATACTGTGATGTATGAATCAATAATGGGTGTCCTCAGTGTCTTCTTCACAGCAGGGCAATTAGAAAAAGGCCATTCTTTTGCTTGGGCCTTGGTTTTCGAGCTTGAAAAAGGTCAAGTATAGTTGTGAAACAAAAGTTGGGCTGGATGAATGTGTTATCCATCAGTCAGGGCTAGTTTTTTCTAACTCTGTCGACCAGACTTGGGTAGGGAGAGAGGGGTTTTGGAGGTGGTTGTGATGGGGGAAAGGTTAGTGAGGCTGTGGAATAACCACCCCGCAGCCTCCATCCCAGCAAATGCCAAAGGCCATGCCACAAGGGAGAGCTCTATTCTTTCTTCCCAGAGTTAAGGAAATCAAATCCCAAAGGGAAAAAATGGAACACTATGTCCATCTGAGTATTTATTTATAATCAAAAATTTACTACGAAACAGAGTGTTCTGGCCTCCATCTGAGTGGATCCAGCTCTGCAAAGGGGTCCTACCAGTTGGCCTACTCTTGGTCCTCTTATCCCCACATAAAACCAGGAGCATCTGAGAAGGAAGTTGTCCTGATCACCCCCAATCAGACACCTTTGGTGAAATACACAATTACGTAAAATTGTAAGCATACTCATCCAGAACAAGTCACTCATACTTCTTATACCTCCATTTCTCATATATAAAATGAGGAGGAATACATCCATCTTCTCACATGCCAGAAATGCTATTTGATAAACAAACAATGCTTGCAAAAGTGCATTTGATAAAATGATGCTAAACGAATTTAAGAAAATCCTACTTTGTATATCTACACTTTTTTTTTTTTGCGTGTCCTTTTAAATCACTGGGAAGCAAGACTGAACAATAAAGGGGAAGGGTAGGGCTCAGCACAACACTGAACATGGGTGACTGTAAAATAGCACTCTGATGATATCACACAAATAATGCTATGCAAAGGGTTGAGTCATAAAATACCATCCACTGACTAATGACCATTAACTTCTTTCTCCACATGACCCAGGACACTCTAGAAAGCAGTTTGCATGGCCATTTCTTGATATATTTGTCAAATGAAATGACCCACAGTAGAGAAACTGTTAGCAGCTGAAAGAAAACAAAGAGGAAACTTAGCTACAGGTTGCAAACTAGTGGCCTCATAACAAAATTGGACTTGCAGACGTATTTTGTTGAACTCTCAAATTCTGGTCTGTACTGTACTGAAAGAAGATTAGAATCGTATCCACTATTTAAAAAACTGTAGATTTCACATGAAAACAAATTGACTGGAGCTAAGTAGCTGTTTCCCCCTTTAGTCAGAAATGTTCATTTTTTCACTTTGCCATAGTCCACAACACTCTCTATTGCCCTCTTCTGTTTCTCATTTAATTGTTTGCATGGTCATTTGCGTTTACAACGCTTGACTTAGATATTGCCAAGGATGGAGGAGCCACTGGTTTCCTGTGTGGCCTAGATTACAAATCCTAAAAGGAATCCTTAGGTCTTGAAGAAAGTCAGTGGTTAAGAAAGCTGGTTCTGAGATAAAATGGTTTTCTTTTAATAAAGACAGTCTCCAGAGTCTTCATGTTAGAACAACAGTCTTTTCTTTGTTTTGAAATGTATTTGAGTTGAATGAACTTTCACAGAAATAACAATTATTTATAAAATTATAATTATTAATTATAAAATTATTAAGTTACTAAAACTCTCTATGGAAAGAAAGAATCCACTTTTTTATGGAAACAGCAGCAATTCCTAACTGCCTAGTGAACTCTGCAAAAGCAGCAGAATACAACTTGTGGTGGCAATTAGAATATCACATCTTAGAATGATGGAAAATTTCAAGGGATTTACTTGATATTACTACCACCTACAAATTTGGGATAGAGTGCAAGGCAAAAATACATGTGCATTTTAAAAAGAGTTAATGGTATCTGCAGGATGCTAGTCTTAAAGCATATTTCCTGGCCCTAAGTAAAACAGACTACACAGTGAATAGGGGACACTGGGTCAAGGCAGGGTAATGTGTCAGGAGACAGGACTTAAAAGTGTTTGCCTTGTTTTTCTCTAGCCACTGCTGGCAGTTAGCCATCGTTTAGGGGCTTCAGACGATTTCCACTGGCATTTGCCTGGTCCTTCCTGATATCGTTGAGTTTTGAATTCTTCAGTAGAAGTCACTTCCTTAGCCCTACAGCCAGCTGGTAAGCTTGATTCATCTTAACTAGTTGACTGCTAATAAGCATCAATCCATTAACATCCTCTGACTTTGTAACCCTGGCCCAAATGCTACAGGACACAAATGTAAATGCTACAATTGTCTCTTCCCCAAGTGCAAAAGCCGACACCTACCCCCTAAAAAAAAAATTCCATGGAAGATCAAGTTGATTTAAGTATTTTATTTATAAATGTACATTGGCTATAAAAGCTGTTGCATTTTAGACAACTTTTTATTTTTGTTTTACTATTTCTCAGAGGCATTTTAGAATAAATATTGTAAATGAAGGTTAGTGTAATTATAGAGAACATTGGCCCACCCAGAACAGTAACATCTTTTGGATGGACTCACATATGAGGTGGATCCTTTCAGTTTGTTAAACCTTAAGCTGCATATAGATAACTATAATATATATTGCATTTAATAACACTACATAGAAAGAATGAGGCAATGGCATGAACGTTTGCTAGTGAAAAACAAGTCACCCATGTTTTCTTAAGAAGGGACTAGGATTTGGAGTATGAGAAAAAAAATCAGATATACTTCCTCAGGAACAATAAATCACTCACTTGCCTCATCTTTTTTTTAAACAAACACATTTACATTATAGCTCAACAGAGCAGAGCATTTTTTTTCCTGGGATCTCAAAGATTATTTGAAAAGAAATAGATCATACTCATTATGCTGCACGGGAAAAAACAAGATGTAGTCTGCCTAAGCTGCCATGTAATAGACTCCAAATGAAATAGAAATCAAATATAAATAGAAACAGTTGGCAATTAGAATTTAGAAAATGTTGGAGATTATTCTGTGCTGGTGACTAGTGTTCATTATGGGAAAGCACATTTTGCAGTTGGAGAATGGGGCTTTATTTTTCTTGACTCAATTCTAGCTTCAATACATGTACAATGAGTCTCACTAAGAAATATGTATAAATGGGTTTGTGAAACTAGAAGAGAATGTGCAATTTTCATATGTTCCTTACATAACGGATGGAGTTCCACATGTAAAAAGTATTCTATAAAAACCAGTTATGAATGATCATATCGTACATGTTTTGTGCATTATTTGTGGTAAAGTACTCTGTTAATATCATGCAAAGTGTAAACATCCACATTATCAAAATGTTTAATAAAACATGCAGATGGCTAATCAAAATATTGGACTTAATCTGTACATTTGCAAAACTTTTTTTTCCTTTTTAAAAATTTTCTTCTTTTTTTCATTTTCTTTTTTGCTTTTTTTTTCCCCTGTAAAACAGCAAACACCTCCACAAGAAGTGTAGGGGATTTGGAAATAACTTCATCTCTCTTCAATGTACTGCATCCATAATTCATCACAGATTATGTGCAACGCATTTTTCTAAGGCACAATTTTTAATGAAATGATGTGTAAATTTCAATCTAACAACAGCTCGCCCAAATGACAATATGGAAAAAAATACCTCCAGTGGCTGAGGAAATGTCTGCTCACATATGGAACCCACATGCAAAGAACTCACTAGCATGTAAATAAATAATTGCTAGCCATACTCAATAAGACACAGAAAAAAAAAATTACTGCTTCCATATTAGAAAACCATCAACTTGACCTCCTTTAATGACTACATTAACCTATTAGGAGTGTCTCCAAAAGCTACATTCACAAAATGTAATTGTCACTTGTTTGCCATCATTTTAAGGCAGAATAAATAGTTCCTCTTTTTCCAGTCTTAAAGAAAACTGCCTGAATCTAGAACATGGTGCTTTTTTAGTAAGGTGACTCCTTACTTGGCCAGCTGCAACTCATCACACACGGCAGAAAACAAATGAGCTCTCGACAAGAGTTCCTCTCTAAACTTCTCTGCGGGCAAGGTCCAGAATTCCTGCTAGTGAAGAGAGGTCGGTGTTGTGGAAGAAGGAAGCAGAGAGTGTATCTACCAGAGCAGGCACAATCTGAGCTGTCGGTTTCTTGCTGATCACACACCAGTGGCTTATGACATCATGATGTCATTTGGGAATCTAAGTGGATGGACTTAAAGCTTTTCCTTAGACACCTGTACTTCAGGCCCTCAAGGAGAACTTGCAGGCAAGGGTGAGGAGTTGTCACTCCTGATGATGGACTTATTTCGATGACATCTTCCTTCTGCCTCATATTAAATCTCTTATTGAGGACTCCTACCCTAGATCCTGAAAAGAAGTAAGAGATGCAGACCTCACGGTGATCCCTGACCCACTATTCTTTTGAAGATTAAACTTCCTCACAGATTTTGGTAATAACTTTGGAAGTGATAATTGAAATATTTCCCTCTGTTTTTTTCCTCCCCTCAGGCGATGTCCTAGAGTGTAAGTCTAGCAGATATTACAAGGGTTCCCTTTATTTGATGAAACAGCCTATGTTAATGACATTACTTCCAAGGTACACAAAATCTACTACTAACGGTGCAATAATTTATTGGTATAACTTCTACCCTCAAAAGGTAAGTAACACAAAAGTTTTGGGATTACAATATATATTATCAGACTAGTGTCTTTGCATTAAAAACAAGTTATAGCTCAGAGACAGAGCTCGGTGGGGGGTTTAGTTTCTGAAATGCATTAATCTTATGCTATCTTAGAAGACCACACGTCTCAAATTGGCATGTCTTGCACTTTCTGCAGCTCAATTCTGTAAACATAAAGTGTTTAATTCCTAAAATATTAAAACAAAACAGGTTTATTGCATCATTCATCGCATTAATTCTCAAAGAAGAGAATAACACATTTTAAACCATAAGCCAGTTTGACCATGCTAAGAAACCTTTTGAACTATCTGGGATCTTAATTCAATTTTCTCCTTTATATACTGTGCAAATGAAAAAAAGAAAGAAAGAAGAAAGAAAAAAAAAAAAAAGAAAGAAAAACACACAGTGCTACAAAAGAACAAATACCACCTTTTAGAACAGCCTTTCTGAAGTTAGATGAATGCTAGAAGCCCCCAACTTGACTTTTGTTAAGTGATTGCTAGGGGACACCCTCAATAAAGAAACGGTGAGTAATCTGGAAGCTTGAAAACCACATCACAATGTTGTAGGCTGGCCAGCACCTGTGATACAAAAAATAGAGCAACATTTGTTTAAACTAGTCAACATGTCTTCCTTCAGATTTTTAAAAACTTAAACCAAACGCTCTTCCCCCCAGGGGGGGAAAACTTGTCCTGCTACTCAAAGTGTGGCCGAAGGACAAGCTGTATTGGCATCACTTGGGAGCTTGGTTGACATGCAGACTCTTAAGCCCCATCCCAGAGTTCCCTGATGTTTTCCATCACAAGGTGATTCCATGCCCCGTACATTGATTAGAAATGCTCTGGGTTTTACCCGAAACCAAATGAACTCCATCAAGTTTTCTACCTTTTCTTCTTGGGCAAATAAGCAAGAAAATAATCTCTTTTTCTCCCAGGTTCTTCAGGCTTTGGTTTCTCTAAGCATAAATGCATTGTTAACTGGAGGAATGTGTCACATGATCTAGAGATAGGGCTGCTAGAGTTAGCAAATAAAAATACAGGACACCCAGTAAAATTTGAATTTCAGTTCAATGAATAATTTTTTAGTGTACGGTATGTTCCATGCAATATTAGGGGCATCCTTGCTTTACTCCGGAGCATGAAATATTGAGAGATACTTATGCTACAATATTACTGATTGCTTACCTGAGATTCAAATTTAATTGGGAAAAAAAATTAACTGGGAGTTCTATATTTTTTTCTGGCAACGCTAGAAAGGATCGTTTGGGTTCCATATTTCCTGCTGAAACCTTCACAGTGTTTGTCTTTCACTTTAGGCATTAGAGTTGTGATGAGGCAATCGCAACATTGGAAAAGACCCCAGGGAGTTTGTGTTAAATGCATTTCATGAGAGTGAGTGATGGAACAGAACACCATGTACAAAGGAAGTCATCCAACACCCAAGCACAAATGGCAGAAGTTAAACATGTGACGGCTTGATTTGTGACAGGTAATTTGTTTTGCACATCCATTCCCATTTACATATGAACTTAAAAACTGTTTACATTGCTTTTAGGAATTGGATTTTAATATGCTGTTATGCTATTTTTCCCTCCCAGAGAAAAATTTCATTTAAATGTGACCAGTTACTTGGAGAACAGGGGATTATATATTCAGGTTTTATTATTCCACAAAATGAAATTTTTTTTTTCACTTAGAAAGGCTATGATGTAAACCGCCCCTTATATTCATCCATTTCCCCTTTTCTCAACTCAAATCAAAATAAATTGGAAAAAAAAAGAAAAAGGAATGAACAATTTTTAGTCATTTTTCCCATTGTGACTCTTATTACATCCAGGGTATATTCAGCCAATTCAAATGTATTTATATTTGTCTAGCCAAATTATAAATTATAACCCCCCTCTACCTATTTACTCCCAAGGTATATTTATCTGTTACAACACTGAGAAAGAAATGACTGGTATTCTCACTCTTCCTCTCATTATATTTAACCTAAAATGATACTAACATTTTTCTGGAAAAATAAACACAGGAGAAGAATTAGAAAAAATTTGGAAAAAATAATTGAAAAAGGGGGAGGGGGCATTATTGCCTAGTATTAAAATATGTTATGAAGCTACAATAATTAAAACAGTTTGATACTGGCAAATAAATAGGTTAATAAAACATAATGAAATATCCATACTAGGCCTAAATTTATATGGGAACTCGTTTATGATAAAGTGGCATTTCAAGATAGTGAGGAAAAGAGGGCTTATTCATTACGTGATATACCATTGGCTAACTGGAAAATAAAATAAAGCTGAATATTTACCTAATTTCTTACCCCAAAATACATTCCTAATGATCCCATATTTACAGGTGAAAAAGAAAACAAAAAAGAATTCTAGAAGAAATCTCAGCTAAATTTATTTGTCTTTGAGTGGCAAAAGTTTTTCTAAATAGGATATAAGACCCAGAATCAAAAAAGGAAAAAAAAAAAATGATGTATCTAACTAACTAAAATGAAAATCTTTTATATGAAATAAAATCACAAAGTGGAAAGAATATGCAGCAAATATGTCAAAAGGTGAATTTCTTTAATTTACAAAGAACTCACACACATCAGGTGCCAATAGAAAAATGGGCAAAGGATAGAGAAGCTCTCTATAGAAAAAAGAAATGCAAATGGTGAACAGACATATGAAAAGATGTTCAAACTCACTTATAATTAAAGAAATACAGATCAAAGCAATGAGATTTTTTCCACCCAGAAGTTTGGAAATTTTTAAAGATCAGTGATATCCAGAGCTGACATAGTTGTGGAGGAAGAAAGCCTTCTCCTATACTTTGGGAGGAGGTATAACTTTTCTGATAGATAAGTAGGCAAGATGTCTGAAAATTTAAAAACCAGATGCCCTTTAACTCAGTGGTCTTACTCCTCAGAATCTACCCTATGGAGATGCTTTCAGATGTTCATCAGGATACATATGCCATGATGTTTGTTGGAGCATTTTCTTATAATATTAAAAAACTGGAAACAGCCAAAGCATTGAACCATAAAGAATTAGTTAAAGTATGGTAAGTACACTCAATAGCATTGTGTGCAGCCATTAAAAAGCCATTGAAAAGAACTGAGAGAAAGAATGGGCTACATGGAAAAATTGCCAAGATATTAAGTTAAAAATAACAACCAAAACTAAGGACGGAACACCATGAATTTAAGATCATCCCTGTGAAATAAAAGCCAACACATATGTATTTAGATGTACCACATACAAATATATGTGTGTATGTGTCTGTGCATTTCTGTGAATACACAAATACATTCTGTCCCTCTCCCCCAAGAAATTATTAGAAAATGATTACAATGATTAACTTTGGAGAGTGTCACTTTTCATTTGGTATCTTTCCAAACTAATTAAATTTTTGTCACCTTATGCCATTTGTAACTTTTATTTACTTATTCTTTTGAATTTCTGTAGAAGTTATCTAGACAGAAATAGTGCGCCTTTTTGCTTTCTTTTTTGTATTTCTTAGTATTCTAAAAAATTCCTAGTAAAATATCACATTAAAAACCTAAAATAAACTAAGAAAAAAATATAAACAGAGTCTATCCCCAAATTAGTTTTAAATTTTTCATCTTATGAGACTGTTAGGAATACCATGGCTCTATTTTAGATTTTGAATTAAAAACTATTAACAGAGATGCCCTTTATATTTGTTGACTTAAAAGAAAAATTCCTGGCCTACATCAGAAAAGCTAATTTCCAGAAGAAATCACAATGAATCATCCAACTTCTCACTTAGAAAAAAATCTGGATGAGAGCAGGTCACTGTCACCCAGAGGCGGGTTGAGTTTTGCACTCTGTTGGCATCCTTGGAGCAAGTACGGAAGACATTCAGATCTACAGCATTTTTTCAATCTGGCTCAATGTCCTGCAACCTAATAGTGCCCTCTTCTGGTTCCACAATTCACATTCAGCTGATTCACTGAAGCTGAAAAAAAGCTTCACTTGGACAAAATGATAGGAAAAAAATCACTTTGAAATCTGAGAGAAAAGGGTTTTAAGTGTTCTTCTCAGTGTATAAAATCAAAACCAACCAAACAAATAAAAGAAACAAACAAACCCCAGTTGTGGTTTAAATAGTCTAGATTTCTGGCAGCAGAAAGTTGGAACTGTTTTGACCTCAAGTCAAATGTTTATCATAAATCAAAACCACCTGAGTCTCATTTAATTTTTAATTCTCCTCATCTTATTAAAATAGGCACACATCTTTCCGAATTTTTAAAAACAATAGCTATAAAATAACAATTTTAACTTTTACTCTTAAAGTCTTCAGTCTTGTAGTATAGAGTCATGTAAAAAGACTGAAAAATGTTATTTCCCTTACTTTGAGAAGTAATAAAATATTTTTAAATTTCAGCTTCCATTTCTTCATTTTATTTTTAAAATATATTTTAAGAAAGGGTTCTGACTGAAGACTTCATATAAAAAGGTCTGCTGTTGTTTCTATGTTATCCACCAGAAGTATTAAAATTATGATGGAGGCAGAAGGTTTTGGAGGCAAGCCACTGGCTATTTTCAGATTTTCTAAAAAGCAGCTGGGCAGCAGCACCCCCTGGTGTACCCAAAACTAAAATGAACCTTCTTTGTTAGGAGAACCAGACATAAGGTGGCAATGCAGGCTGCTCAAGAGACCTCAAAGGCAGACAATATTTGTTTAGCTCTTATTGTGTACTAAGGCATTGGAGTGGTCATAGAGAAGGAGACTTCACCATTTTGTCTCTCAAGGTATTTTCAGTTTAGTTGAGAACAAAACCATATATTATGTAATTAGACCCCCAAAAGTAGGGCTTGTGGATATTGAAGAGTTGGTGCTTGATTTGACAAACAGTGTAGACCACTCTTTACACTTAAAGCATCCCCAAATAACACTTGTCTTCTTCAGATATGCCTCAACAAATGAATAGTGTTATATCTTCCTTCCCCCTCACCAAATCACTGTGGTGAGCTCTGGCAGTGTCTCAAACTTGGTCTACAGCCTTTACCTGCTGGTGTGTTAATGCACTTACAGATGAAAAGAACTTGTGCACACCGTAGCAGTAACTTCCAGTAAAAAAACATGTGCTAAATAAGGGGTCATTGCATTATCATTTCTTTACCTAGATGCTGATAAACATTTCCCACTGGATAGGACTGCCAACTGATGGAGAGAAATATCTGAATTCTCAAGTCGGGTCCTATGAAAGGCATATGATTACATGTACTCATCTCAAGATTTACTCCCCATACTTACTTCTGGATCGCAAATAGCAATCATTACAGTTTAGAAGACCATTTCGAATCCTAACATCCGTCCCACTCACTGAATCACCAAGCTGTCCTTTACAAATGCCACACTAGAGGGGAAAAAGGATGGAAGTTATAAGATGCATGAGGAACTATTTCATTATAATGCTTAGTTAGTGTTTACACGAATATAAAAATAATCACTTCTACCATCTCCACATTTGTTGAGTATCTACTATATGCTAGATGCTGCACCAAGAGTTGACTTACAACAACAATATACTTTCAGCATTGTATCTTAAATCCTTGCATTTTACAGAAGAGGACACTGGTTCAGGGGGGTTAGCTGACTTCTGCAAGATCATGAAGCTGGTAAGTGGTGTGAGGTTGGGCTGACTCTATACTCTTAATTCCTATAATATACTGTTTCTCAATCAAGATGGAAGAATATTTTTAAACAGACTAAACATTTGTGGTTTTAAATAAACACATGGCCGACAGATTATCAATGAAAACTTGTCTATGAATAACCTTTTAGATGCTTTCCAGCATTGTTAAGTTCTATCAGATCAGATATTCCATTTTATATAGGCAGTGATACTCAGAGTAACAAGTCTACTGGAAATGGAACTCCTTTCCACCAAGGCAGCCCAAGTATCGAAAGGCCATGGGTTATACTGTGCCAGTTGTATCAAAGAAGAAGGCAGTGGAGGTTGGTTCTGATGCCAGGCTCTTGCCAGGAGGTCAGGTGCTCAGGAAAAGAGGGTCAGCCCCTAGATTCTTGTCCTGAGGTCACCTGGGGCACGAATAGGCTTCATCCAAATTATAAGTTGCATCTACATCACAAGGATCGGTAATAAATCTAAGATGTGAAGCATTTTAAAGCATCAGGCCAGCACCAACTGTTTTGGTTCTTCTAAATCGACATCTCAGGACAATGCATAATAGGAGAACTTCATCCTTAAAGCTGTCGGCCACCCACACTTCTATATAACCTACAGGGAGCTGTCTAAGAAGCAAAGGCTTTCAGGATATCCAGGCAGTATTTCTAAGCATAGAATACTTATGATATGACAAAATTGTACTTGGTGAGTGAAGTGATGAGTACGTACCCGAAAGCACTGGATATGAAAATAGAGATTAAGGGTCTCGATGATCATAGCGGCTCCTTTACCCAAAGGAAGTCCACAAGAAGAGCAAAGCTTTTTCCCACTTATAGACCTAGATTTAAAATATATATATAAAAAACAATAAAATTTTCAGTTTAGAATAGTTGATCAAACACACAAACAAGTAACCTCATGCAAAACATTGAAAACATGGATGTTTAAAAGACTTACTGCTAGATATTTTCCCTTCCATAGGTCACATTTCAATCATAAGTGAGATGACATTTACTGAACTGACAATAAGCAGGAAATTAAGCATTAGATGAAAATTGTAAACAATCACTAAACTAAATACAATATGGCTCCACTGGGTTTTGGATCTGGTGAGGGTGTGTGGACATGTGTGCTTAAATTACTTGTTCCAGGAAGTTTGTGTTGTAGTCTATTCAACCACAATGATCAGATGCCTTGAAAATGATTCAGTGTAATTTTCATATGATTTCATAGGTCTGAAAAGGTACTCAAGCTTAGCTTTACTAAGGTTTCAATGCTATTTAAAATTTCCAATGATTGGGTATTCCTTTTTTTTTAAATTAAAGAATTTGTAAATTTACAGGAAAATCATGCATAAAATACAAAGTTCCCATACACCACATTAACACCTTGCATTAGTGTTGTACATCTGTTACAATTCATGAAAGAACATTTTAATAATTACACTATTAAATTTAGTCCATCATTTATAATAGGGCTCACTGTTTGTGTTATACAGTTCTATGGTTACTTTTACAAATTTTTATTCTAGGAACAGATCTTACTAAGAAAAAAAAATTTTTGTTTAGAAATAGAGAGTTGATTGTGATACAGGTGAACAGGTATTAGGCAGAGAGAGCCCTGAATGAAGGGGCTTGCTCTGTCACCAAGGTCTATGATCTGGTATAAAGAAGTTGCTTTGAGAGTATCTTTCACCTTTGAAATGAGGGGATTGGACTAGATTAATTCTATGGCCTACCTCTTCCAGTGCAAATACTCTGTGATTCTATGAATTGGCACCTGCCATTTTAAATTATAAGCCCTTTGAGGGCATGGACTGCTTCCACCTCCTCTCTGTACCCCTGCAGCACCTGGTACGGTATCCTGCCAGTGAACTGAACCAAACCCAGCAGATCACTACCAGGTGAGACGATATGGTCAACTGCTTCTATGAAATTAGATGGCTGTCCTCTTAGGGCAGCTTTCACATAGCAAAAATCAGATTGCAATGGTGCCAATCATATGGAAATTTCTTTGAATTACACAGAAAACTTAAAAAATATGCAACATCATTTGAAAGTCCAGGGGGTACAGAGGGACAGAAGAAACTGAAAGGATGACAATAGGAAAGAGGAAAGAAGAGTGGCTCCAAGCAAACCCTATCTATTAGGATTTTCCTCTTAGGCAGTAGTTAAATGAAATTTCTAAATCAAAGAAAACCTGTGAGTACTCAGTAATTTGTCTCTCCAGTAAATGGAAATCCAGTCAGCTTTTAAGAATATCATGGGGCCCAATTAAGTCCAGAAGCAATCATTAGAGAGCTGGAGTAGGTTAAAAGAGAAGGATGAAGTTTCTTTCCTCAGCCCCTGCCTGGTTCTCTGTGAGAGCCACAGGCAAATCCTGCCTAGGAGGACCGAGACGTCTTGGAGGGAAAGGCGTCAGCTCAGGAGCCAAGCAATCGTCTGGTAGATTTTATTATTAGATTGCAGGTTCCACACAAGGTAATTAAAACCCTGTGGCCATGGCCATGTCAACGTCACACACGTCACTTCTTTTGTGGAGGCAGATGGGGAATGTTTTCTTTCCTCTTGTCTATGTGTGTGTGTAGGAAGAGATGCGGATGGACCGACTCTACAAAATCATCTGGCACATACTAACTGGGTTGAAATTAAGCTCAACAGGCTCTAGTCAAATGAAACAAAGCAGCCTCAGAAAAGCCTGCTGACTCTTGTACCTGCTTGGTGACTGGCCAGGAGGGGTGGAGGGACAAGGGGACAAATGCCCAGCCTGGAAGTTTTCTTGAGGGCTTGTCCTGTAATGTTGGAAAGGAACCAAAAATTATGGCAAGTCAAGAGAAGCCCAATTCCACACTCAAAAAATGACATTTTAGATCAGGAAAAAAAAAAAAATTCCTTGGCAACCTAATTAAAGATCACAGAGTCTCCCAATGATAATTTTTTAAAAGGACAAAAACAGTAATCATCTAGCAAGGATTTTATATGTATTGGTTATATAAGATCAAAACCTCAGGCTGGCATTGTTGAACAGCAAGACAGAATATTTTTCTAATTTTTATTTTGCCAGATTCTTTGCTGAGTTAAAATTGTGGAGAAGTTTTATGAGTTGTTTATTAAACTGCTTTTGCATGCTGAGTTAGATATAAGAATGAGAAGGAAAAAATAAGGCAAACATGAATGTTTTAATCTTATATAATAGGTTATCATCATCATCACCACCACTCCCACCACCACCATTGTCATCATCACCATCTTCATCTACACCATATAGCACTTACTATTTGCCAGGCACGACACCCTATGAGATAGGTGCTATTATCATCCCTATTTTATAGATGAGGAAACTGAGGGAGAGAAAGATTAAGTGGGCAAATGGCAGAGTCAAAATTTGGATCTAGGCAATATAACTCCAGGTAGGGAATAATTGGCTAAATTATAATAAATGCTACATTTTAAAAAATGTGATGACAAGGAACTCTTGGCTTAAATATGATCTTACTGTGTAGCCTGTGGGTCAGATAAAACTCATCTTAAATTCTCCTACCATTCAGCTAGCCATACCTTAGGTAAGTGATTTTATTTCCCCAAGCCTCAATTTCCTAATTGTAAAATGGGAACAATACCAGTAACAGAGGGTGGTGAGGGTACTACAATATTGTGAATGCGATTAATCCCATTGAATTGTATGCCTGGAAGTGGTTGAGATGGGGAATTTTATGTTGAACATATGTTGCCACAATCCAAAAAAAAAAAAAAAAAAAGAAACTAAAGAGACAGCAACAATTAAATGCAACATATTATCCTGGACTGGATCTAATAACAGAATAGAATAGGCCCAAAAGGACATTATTGGGATATAAGAAAAAATTGGGATATAGACTGTAAGCTTTAAATCAATGATAAAGTTCTTGAACTTGATTACTGTACTTACAGTGGTTACAGAAGTGAATATCCTCGTTCTTAAGAAATGTACATGGAAGCATTATGTGTTTGAGAAGCATGATGCATACAACCTATTATTAAACGTTTAGAAAATTGATAGACAGATGGATTAATGATAATTGGATGGATAGACTTATGAAAACAAATGTGACAAAAATGTTAAAATTAGTGGATCTGAGTATTTGGGAATGGGGTATGCTGGTGTTCCCTGTATGGGTTTTGTATTATTTTTGCAAATGTCCTGTAAATTTGAAATTATTTCAAAATAAAAAGCTTAAGGAAAAAAATGGAAACAATAACAAAACTGACCTCATTGGCAGAATTCAGTGGGTTAATGTATAAAAGTAAGAGAAGACAAACATGTAACACAGGTAAAAAGTCCATATTTGTAACACATGGAAACTCTTCAACACAGTGCCTGTTACATTGTAAATGCTTAAAAATGATCAAAACTATTATTGTTAAAAGAAATAGCATTTCTACAAAATTAGCAAATAGCCTAAGGTGGGTAGAAGAGCATGATACTATGAGAATAACATTTTTCCTTGTACTAACACTTGTTGATAGGCTTTCAGACAATTTAACTCACTTAAATAAATCACTATTACAAAATATTACCAATGTTTACAGTTGTGGATTAAAAAAATTACTTTTCCTCTTACAAATTGATAAATTCAAATGAATATTTACTTGCCAGGAAGGTTGTTCCAGCATTTCATAAATATTTATTACCTTGTCAATGAGACTGAATACAGAGAATGCATAAAAATGCTGCTGACATTTTGCTATCTCATGCTTTTTCAAAAAATAAAAGTAAATAAAATAGAAGGAATTTTTTTTTTTAAAAAGAAACCCCACATCTATTTTATCTGGTTACTCACTTCCGCCTTTGACTCGGAGACTCAATCTGATGGTTAATGCTTTTATCCAGCAGGAGGGTTTTTGGCTTCACATCTTCCGAAATGTGCGTTGGTGGATTTGATACCTGCTGATTCCAGGATGGATCTGAGACCAAGTAGAGAGCATAAACTTAGTCTGGAAACAAAGGAGGTTTGGAACCAGAACCTTTTGCCCCACTAATTTCTGATGTAATAATAACAACCCTTAAACATACTGACTTCTTATTCAGTAGAGACAGAAATTTTGGGTGGATGCACTTGTAGCTTAGAATGCAGTTTCTAAAACAAGTGGAGAGCAATTGTTTTTCCATGACCCATAGGTTATGTCAGCTATGATGTGGTTTGAATCCATAGGGGATCTGGGTGACATTCAGCCCAAAGGGTAACTCTATATACGCACACACACATCTGGTTACATATTATAATCAACTTACGTAAACACAGAAACAGGCAATAAGCCAAAAAAACCACATGGCCAAATTCATTAACTGCACCATTAAAAAATGTGTATTTGCTCAACCAAAGCTGCATAGCTATAAACACATATATCACTGTCACCCTTTCATCCTCTTAGCTCTACCCTCCTCTTTATATAATCTCTGTCTCTAGACTAAGCCAACAAGTATCTGTCACCAGTAAATGCCCTCAAAGGTTCCTTAATGGTAAAACAACAAACAAAACACCATATAAATATAAAATTAAACAATCAAAGGGTCAGAATACAGAAGCCTCTTGGTATTTGTGAATTTAGACATTTGACATTTCAATTATCCGGGAATGATCCTGAAGATCATGTAGAATTTAATCATTTTGGTGAGGACTGAATTTGGGTTTTGTTGTGCTGAACCTGGAGTGTGGGAAACGGGTAGGAGTGAGGGTGGAATGGGAAGGGGAGCTGAAGGGAACCTCATAACCTCCCAGCAGCCACAATCAACCCAGCTTTGTGGATTTCTACTCCTCCATAAGCATTTATTTAAGGGGGTGGGGGATAGCTTGTGCCCTATGGTGGAATTTGAAAGCTTAAGAAGGTTTCAAAATGTACTGCTTACGGTCAATGTTTTCTGTTAACTCATCTTTTTTTTTTAAATTCAGTTTTATTGAGATATATTCACATATCATACAGTCATCCATGGTGTACAATCGACTGTTCATAGTACCATCATATAGTTGTGCATTCATCACCCCAATCTATTTTTTTGAACATTTTCCTTATACCAGAAAAAGTAAAAATAAGAATAAAAAATAAAAGTAAAAAAGAACACACAAATCATACTCTCCCCACCCCATTTTTCATTTAGTTTGTCCCCATTTTTCTACTCGTCCATCCATACACTGGATAAAGGGAGTGTGATCCACAAGGCTTTCACAATCACACTGTCATCCCTTGTAAGCTACATTGTTATACATTGTCTTTAAGAGTCAAGGTTACTGGTTTGCAGTTTGATAGTTTCAGGTATTTACTTCTAGCTATTTCAGTACATCAAAACCTAAAAAGGGTTATCTGTATAGTGCATAAGAATGTCCGCCAGAGTGACCTCTCGACTCCATCTGGAATCTCTCAGCCAATTAAACTTCATTTTGTTTCATTTTGCATCCCCCTTTTGGTCAAGAAGATGGTCTCAATCCCATGATGTTGGGCCCAGATTCATCCTTGGGAGTCATATCCTGCATTGCCAGGGAGATTTACACCCCTGGGAGTCAGATCCCACATAGGGAGGAGGGCAGTGAGTTCACGTGCTGAGTTGGGTTAGCTAGAGAGAGAGGGCCACATCTGAGCAACAAAGAGATACTCAGGGGGAGATGCTTAGGCACAATTATAAGCAGGTTTAGCCTCTCCTTAACAGAACTCATCTTTTTTTAAATTTTAAGTTCTAATGACTGCTGAAGCCACTTTGAGTCCCCCACAATTTTAGGTAGGCTCTGGGCAATGGTGGTCTGAAACCCTTTATTCACTGCACTGTTTACCACAAGTTACAAATCCAGGATCCTTAGAAAGAAGCTTGCAGCCAGCAGAGGTCATGTTTAACTGGACTAATTTAAACACTGCAATTGGGTTTTTCCATTCTCACCCTGAGATAGCTGTGGGTTCACCCCACAGTGCGGAGCCCCAGCTTCTGTATCCAGCGGATGGTCCTGATGGGTTTCTTTTGGTACAGCGTTCTCTGAATGGGCAAAGGCCTCCTGAGTTAGGCTGTGAAAGGAAATGTATTTCAGAAGAGACAAAGACAACTGTACTGAACCTATTGGCCCTTTCACTTAGGGTATGGAAGTGCCAATTATAAAATGAAAAAGAAATGGGACTAACTGAAAGTGTTACTTATTCTTTATATTTTAAACTAAATTTGAAATGGTTTGTAAATACTGTAAAATGCTACATATTTTCATTATCTATCAATTTAACAAGCTCAAGAAACCATCATTTCTGGTGTCCTCCCCACCTCCCTGTCCACAAAACTCTTCATTTTCATAATTTCAAGGGATGCCAGAACTAACTGGAGTCTCCCAGATTTTCAAGAGAGACTTAGGATTAATTGTAGAGATCATTAGCGCCACACAAGATCTTTGTAGTCCATGTTAATTTACTGGGCTGCAGCAGCTTCTGGGTGTGAGGAAAGGATACGTGGAAGAGATCAAAGGAAAGCCTTCAATGACAACAAGCAAAATTCACATAAAATACTTATCAACATCATTCAAATCTTCCTGCCCAGTGTCTTTCATTTAAAAAAACTGGAAGTGTCTTTACGCAGCGTTCATGGGAGTAGATGGGCTAACTTCAGGGCTCTGAGTTCCTATAGCCTACAAGTCACCCAGCTGCTGTGCATAGAATTCTTCCCACCAGAAGAGCTCAGCTCCCAGCCAACCTTGCAAATTGGCCAGTCTTTGAAAATGACATTGATAGCCTTTTGTGTCTTCAGCTACCTCTGGGGATGCTGTGTGTGTGTGTGTGTGTGTGTGTGTGTGTGCATTCATGTGTGCATGCTCACTTGCCAACACCTCTATGGTATCTCAGAGATCCCAAGTCAGACACCTGTCTCACAAAGAACATGCTGGTAGCAGAGGTCTCCCAGCCTCCAGGACTTTCTGTCGGTCCCTTCTAGGTTAGGCCTGAGGTGGCCAAAAAATCAGTACAACCCATAGCCATGACCAAAGTCTACTTCAGTCTGAGCTAGCTCTGAATGCTCCAGGGGTTTTAGGTATTCTGTTCTGATCTCCCATGGGATATACTGGAACCCATGGTGAGGACGATTACCCACAACCAAATGATTTGTTGGATATCCTTTGTATTATCACTCAGATTAAATGTAGCTTCTTGCAGCTCAGTGGATACTAATCACTGCACTAAAAGTTCAGGTCCACAGTAAAACCACAGTGAGGGCTCAGGGCCTCATTACAGTCTCTCTCCCCTCCAGACACATTCACCATTTCAGGTGGGTGATATTTTGGTTTGGGGTTTTGAAATGACCACGTGCTCCTTTGATAATCTAGACTAGCTCTCCTTATTTTAAAAAGGTTTCTTCTTTTTAAAATAAGCCTAATTATAGTCAATATCAGAGCTACAACTTCAGAGCTATGAGATTGTGTCTAAGAAATATGCACTGTATTACTGGAATGATAATTTCAAAGCTGAATATGATTTGCATTAGCAACAGGTCTCCTTCCTGGGAGTGAACGGCAAAGCCTGGCTGTGCCATGTCTTGACAGACAACCTGATCCGTGTTCATACCTCCTCTTTTCTCCCAATAGATCACTTTCCATATTCTTAAGCAATAAGTCATTGTCATCTCCCTGGAATGATTTCTTCTCTCTTCTCTCTTGCCCTTCTTCTTGATGGTTTTCCAGGTTCATCTTATTCTAAGGAGGAAAAGAAGGATAATCTTGAATATAATTTCTAAACCCACTGGGCAACCCTTATTTCTGGTCATGGGGTACTGGAAGTATTTTTCAGTCATGTTGCCTACAATTTAGAAAGCATTTATTTTAATGTGAATTATATGCCAGTAAAGATGTTTTGAAAAAGAACAGCAAGATTGTCATTTGTCGTTCAAATTTACTGAACAGTAACTGATTTCGAACTATTGGGAACAAATGTATAATCTGATTTCTCTCTCAAACATTATAAAATTGAATTTGTTAGAAAGCCCCTTTCAAAAAAACAAACAAACAAAAGAGAACTACTTATTTCCTGACAAATGGCTTTCTAGTACCCACAGTATTTTTAAAATTCAGATGATGGTTTATCCAGATCTTGGTACGGCTTCTGTCCAGTCCCCCTGTGACCCCATTTGGGGGACGTGGAGGCACACCAGCCTGTCTAGGCTCTCTCTGGCTGTCTAAGACATTTAAATTGCTTGTGGGGCTAAAGCAACTTGCATGGAGGCCGGTGGGGAGCATATTGCTACCATGCCCGCTGTTACCATCCAATGCCCAGCAACACATTGCAGAGGAGTAAACGTCTGCTGAATGAACAAATGTGTTCGTAACCCAGCAGTGAGATGGACACTCCAGCATGTGGCTTTGTTCATTGGGATTTTGCCAGTCAGGTGTGGAGAGACCTTGGTTGCTAGCCTGTCAGGACAGATCCTGCCTGGGTAACAATGTTACTGCTCTTCCAAAAATGACTCTAGGGTTTGGTCAGAGCAGTGACAGTACAATGGGGTGCCATGGCACTAGGAGCCAGTAGCGGTCTAGGGGAATAGCGAGTCTTGGATTTAAACTATTGAGTCTGGTAGGAGAAGTTGGCCTGTGGTTTGGTACTTTTATTTAGGTTTATTTATTTAAGAAACTGCTTTTTAATCTATGGTCTCACCACTGTCCCACTGCCTTCAGTTATGGAGGAGGATGTAGACAGCTGGTCTGCAGAACTTGAAGAAACAGTAAATGGAACCACAGTGTCTTCAATAATCTTGCGCTCCTAAGGGGCAGGACAGGAATTAATGAAAGGGAAAAAAAAAACGTAAACTCACATTTGTCCAGAGAAAAATTTCATTAGGAAACTTGAGAAAATACTTCAGGATATGTATATACAAGGAGGGCATTTAAAAGCAATCTCGTTTTCCTAAAGCATGCAAATCAGAGAACACTCTCTATAGGCGATGATTTAGAAAACAAAGTCTCTGCACATACATTAATTACTTAGTGTGTTGCAAAAAGCCTAATTAGAAATGCAATTAGGGGTCTGATTACCCGCAAAAATTCTTCAACATAAAATTCACAACGTTACTTAAAAAACAAATTTTAGATAATACACATGAAGTGCAGCCCCTTTCAGATTCTCTAATGTGGCCTGGTTTGTTCATCTAAAAAAAGAAAGGAAACAAAACAAAATCCACCCCTTCTTAATCACTTTAGTATTACATGGAGAATGCAGAGGTAAGAAGACTTTCATTTAGCCTTGATATCAAAATGATCCTCATAAAATTCATTCACTACCATCAAACAAGCTTGCCACAAGCAAACACATAAACAAGCAAATAAACAGATTATTTTATGTCATCTCTCAAAGTCATCAAGATTCTGACTCTGTAACTACAGAACGGGTACACCGGGCTATAGTCGGAAGAGCAGTTTTATCGTCTCTCTCAACTGCGGCTCAACACACCCTGATCACAAACCAAATTTGGGGGAACTGTGGTCTGTTAGCTCTTATATGATACGACTTTAAACAAAAAGGTTAATGGGGATCTGCTGTGAATGGGAAGTGAGACATAGTCCCATGCATACACAAGCCACAGACACAGAAAGGGTTGGTAGACTTGGAGAACGTGGGACTACGAGGTCAAATGTCTTCTTGGGAGTTTCCTACCTCCTCATAGTATCTGCGCTCTTCCTCTTCCACCTCCTTTTGGGCCTTTTCCCACTCTTCTTTCAGTTTGTCCTGCTCCTTCTGGTATCTCTCCTGTTATGGAATTTCCATAGATGTTCTCAGCTGACCAATGCATAAATCGTTAGGAACTCCCCCCTCTAACCCAGCGCGTACAATATGTGGTAAGAGCATCTTCTTGTTGCAACATTCTGAATCCAAGAGATGCATTCAGTAAAACAGGGATACTATTTTGTGTCACTCTAGCATTTTAGGAATGTAAGAATCCAACAAGGAGCAATATTTTCTGCTGTTGGTATTTTGTGGAATTGTTCTGCAGATATGTAAGCAGAAATTTGCTTGGATCACAACCTATGAAAGAGAAAGCTGGAAAGATTGAAAGACTCTAAAATCTTCCTTAATCTGAGTTGTGTCTGAGGTGGTAAGCTAAACTAATCATTTGTTTTCACTGGGTCCTTCAGAGATGAGTTTTGGCATTCTGCTAATAGAAATAAATTGCTGTCAAAAGAATTTAATATTAAAGATGGAACATCGTGTAGTTTTATAAAATAGATATTGCAGAAAGATCCAAAGTAGACAAGATGATAATTAGCTGAGTAGCTGAATTATTCTTTGCTTTTAGCCATTCTACCAACATGGAAACTTTTTAGCTCTGAAATAGAAACTTCCGAATTAAGAGCAGCTTTTAAACAGCCCATTAGAATGCTTCAATAGTAAACGGCCATTCTTGTTTCCAGAAACAGTGCAACACTAGTCACCACTTCTGGGGAAAAAATAAAATACTCTGAACAAAATGTGAGTGGAGTCCCTCACAGCTCCCTAAAAGAGACGATTAAATGATGATTAAAATTACTACTTAAAATAGTAAGAACTGACACTCCTGGAAGACTCAGGAATGACAGACAGAAAGGAATCACTGAAATGTGTCACACACAGTCAAATATGTTAGATTGATTATTGTCAATCCTCTCTCTGAGGCTAAAACAAGTCTGTGCTTCTATCTTCATTAGAAAGGCCTGGAGATTTCCTCCAGTTACAACCTATGATGTCATTATCTCAGGAGCAAAAGGACTTCATTGGATTTGTCTGAGGCCCGGCCTTCTTATTAATGCTCTGGCAAAACTGTTGCTGGTCAACAACCCATGGCAGGCTCTTTAACTCCAGGTAAAAATTTGTTATCAAGGCTGGATATTGTAGAGTAAGGTCTGAGAGAGGGATGTGAGGGACATTTCACAATAGCGGAAACAGACCGTGAACTGTGACAAGAGCAGGCAAAACAAGCAAGGCTTCTTAGGCTTATTGGTTCAAGGAGCTCACAAGGATGAACTGATGATACAGGGACGGAAAGATGAAGTGTGTCTGGGATACACACACACACACACACACACACACACACACAACCCCTTCCTTCTTCCACAAACATCATGGACCCAAAGCCCACAGTCCACGATGCTACACCAGGTAACAATTCAGTGGGACAAGAACAATACACAAGCCTAGTGCCAACATCTGTAACATGGTCACCCTTCAGAGAGTAATAGACAGAGCACATGACGGGAAGCACACTTGCCTGTCTTCTTTGTTCTGTGGAATTTCAGACTCTTGACTGTGATTTCCAGGAGAATATCAAATGGCCAGGGCTGGTCTGAGGTCTCCCAGTGGACCCAAAAGTCCTAGCAGCTCTGGGGCTTTGCTGAATCTAGTTCTTACAAACATTTTGGTATTGAAGGCCTAATCTTCTGAATATTCAAAAATATCAAACTCAACTGGCAGAGCTAAAGCCATGCTACAATTGGTTATCTAAACATCTCCTTGCCCCCAGGAAATTAAACCAGAGAGATTAGAACCAAAAAATAAGACAAAAAAGTGAAAAATAAATCTGTCCTAAGCATTGCTTTCTACACAGCAGCAGCAAGTCATCAAAATTAGTGAGATTTAGTGAGCTAGCTGCTGGTAAAATCATTACTATTGGGAGTATAGTAGACTGAGTATGAGTTTTAAAGTCATCCAGACTTGGATTGGAATCTGGGCTTAATACCTGTTAGCTGTGTGATCTTGGACAATTAATTAAACTTCTGTGAGACTTAGTTTCTTTAATTGTGCTCTGGGACAAACAAGACATGCTTTGAAGGGTTGTGTGAGCACCAACCACAGTTCTGGCACATTCTAAGTACTCAATGTAGACTAGTTTCTAAGTTACTGGGTTACTTAGAGAAGCTGTTAATCTGCAAAACTGCCATGAAACAAGTAGGAGCATGATAAATTTACCCCAGAATTTTTCTAGAATTTCATCAGAAAATTAGCAGCTTTTACTGAAAAATGGAGCAGACATTCTACTTGAGAATTAGACCCAGGTCATACTTTATCTCATGTGTATGTCTCCAGCAGCATTTTGATAATCCATCTTCACTGCTACTTAAACTGGAATTTGATTGGTGACTAAGGAGGGAAGGAATGGGTGGACTGGCCTTTAATCCACACTTGGAGTTTTTAAAAAAGTGTTAATATGAATGTTTCCTCCTCACATTCATTAATGTAACCTCTGGCAGCAGGAATCAGACCCAGGACATTCTGTGTCATGGACACAAAATGAACTAACTTTGACTCATCAGCTTCTGAGAAGAATCTGATTCCATCCACTTCCTGTGCTATAAATGTATTTAATGCAACAGAAATTAAGAAAGCATAATCTTAAAAAAAAAAGAAAAGAAAAAAAGGAAAGAAAAAAGAGCAGCAAACCCAGTCCCACCTGGAGCAAACGCTCCTGCTCCTGCTGCCATTTCTCCTGTCGCTTGCGTTCCTCCTCAGGGTCCCATGCCCAGAATTTAAACTGCAAGAAAAACAAAACCATGATCAGAATTGAGCCACGGAATCCAAGGTCAGGCCAGCATAAGTGAACATGGTTAGCCTATGGCCTAGCACCCAGATGGAAATGCTGAAGCACGTGCTTTCGCATATCTAAAGGCCCTCTTTCCCTCTTTGGTTGGCTGAAATCATTTTTTAGTTTTAGGCCCTCTTTGTTGCTTTTCCAAGATGCTTGTATGATTCATGCTTGTATGATTCATGCTTGTATGATTCAGTGAACCTGTTTGGAGCAAATGCCAAATTGCCTTGAGAAGGTTTTTTTTTTTTTAAAGAATCACATAATTTTAATCTATGGTCCATTCAAAATTAATATGTATCTACAAATATACATATTACTTCCATGCATATAAACATACAGCACTGATACTCTACAAAGTTTGGAGTCACATCTAACCAGAACAAAGATAATATTCATGCAGAGCCCCAGTGAATACTTTATAAAGTACTTCCACCCTCCCTTGACCATCATCAATCTTCCATTTTCAGTGCCATGAAAATTCTGTTGTCCTCCTTCAGCCACTATTCCTGGCAGTCACATTTATTAGAAGGAAATTATGACCTTATAGAAACAATGGGAAGTGTCTCCATATAATGATGGTGTAGTGATGAGAGGGTGAGGAAAATCAAGATTATTGAGAAAGTCAAGGATGATGTCGCACTTTGGGTCAGGTATCTTTATGTGCCAGAGGAAAGATAAGAAGAAGTAGAATATGGATTTTCAAAGCTTAACTTTAATGTCATTAATGGAACTTGACCCAGAGGAATCATATCGAATATTTCATAAAAGGAAATACCAAACCTAGTTAATATGAAAGAATTCATTATTCATCATGATATATTATTGCCTGTTTACAGCACTATATAGTATTTTATGTGTTTCAAAGTAGAATTAAAGATTTAAATTATGTCTTTTGTAAGTGTCACTATGCTTTCTTTTCTATGGTGGATTGCAGAGCTACAGGAGAGAAATGGAGCACAGCATGAGAAGGTTTTCGCTTCTTTCTCTTAGAGGTGATTTCTTAAATGCATTCATACTTCTGAGCTTAAGATGCTCATTCTGCATATTTATCCTGGGTCCCATATGCCAAACAAATGGGACTGATTATTTCAGCAGAACTTCAAAGATAACACAGCATTCTGTATGACGTGATGTGGACAGTACCATAAGTGAATCTTTTATATGGATATTGCTTTCCTACACCGGGTTTCCCTAAAGTGTGTTGTTAAACTCACCAACACCCACCAGCTCTGCCTTAGACTCAGGTCCTGCCTATCCCAAACAGTCAAATATAAGGATTTTTTTGAGTCTTTTTTTCAAAGATAAAGGCTTTTGTGAGTTTGGTAACCAATGTAGTGACAAGGAGTAATGGGAGAGGCCTGCCTGCACCAAAGCAGGTACAATGGGGAAACCAGGGACTGCGGTGCTTAAACCTGGCTGCCCTAACCGCCCATGTGGGTGTCTAGGCAGACCAGCTTCCCCAGCAACTGTGCTCCCTCCGTCCCCTCTGTTCTGATGGGGTAGTTTGGGGAGGCACTTAGGACTTCCTGGGAATCCTGAGTGGGATGAAGTGAGTCAGGCAGGGGTGGGCAGGATCTTCCTACCTCAGCTCCCTGGGAAACTGGACAGGGTCAGTTCTCAGCCCAGGTTTAGATGAGTCTAGTTACCACCTAGGAGTCCTGGGCCAGGCCCACCTTCCGCCCTGCCCGCCTCAGTGGATCCCATGGCACACGGCACCTGGACTGGTCCAGAGAAGAGGCTCTGGGCTGAATGGGGGCCCTGGGTGAGAATGTGTGTCAGGCCATGGGCATCGCTTGACTTTAAACTTTAAAATATTTAGACATATAGAACGTGGGCCTCAATTTGTACTACTGCTCTGGTTCTTGCAGATGGTGGGGATGGCCATGATGCCCACAAAATAGTCACTGAAGAAAAATGAGCAAATAAGTTAGGGAGATGCACTTCCTATATGACACTCTTGGGATTCAGGCTGCATATTAAAGGAGTGAACAAGTGGGGGCGGGGGGCTGCTGTGAAATCTTAAATAATCCAAAGTTCTTCAAATTTCTTTCTGATGGCCTAGATATTACTTCTATGGAGCCAAGATGGGAAATTCTATTAGAATTTAATGGCATTGGAAGTTGGCTCCACCAAGCATTTTCCTAGGACTTTGAAGAAGTTTTAAAATCCAGGACCTCTTTCTTATCTCAGGGGCATGGACATTCTCTATCTTTTGAGAGAAAAGAGTGCATATAAATAAAGCGATTCACATAGGGAAATAAGCGGGGAAAGTTCAATAGTAGAAAACTAAGAGAAACAATTAGGAATTATTTAATTTCCAGATTTCACTAGGTAGGAATCCTAAGAATACGTCAAGTAAGGAGTAGGCAGATAGGAGGAGGCATTGTGGTGGGGGGCTGAAAACAGAGAAAAAATACAGAATATTGGTTAAAAAGCAAGAGAGAAAAATAATGGACATTTAAAGAGGAAGATAAAGAGAGATATAGGAGTGATAAACGAGGGAAAAAACAGTAACCTTGCTCCTTCCTTCATGGGATATTTGCTGAACAGTTACTATGGGTCAGGCAGGGAAACCCACAGCTGGCCAAGCTCTGAGAGGGGAAGATCAATAAATAAATTAAGTAAACACCAGAAAGCAGTGTGGTAACTATCACAAAAGGGATTTGATCTAAAAGGTTCTGGAGAAAGTCAGAATGGAGAGCATTTATATCACTTCGTTCTACAGTTTATCTGTTCACAGGTTTGTATCTTACTCTGGCCTGGTGGTTCCTCATGGGAGAGTCCCTTACCTCCTAAATATTCCAAGCACCTGACACATTTAGGCCCCAATAAGTATTTGTTGCTTAAATAATGGAATCACTCCATGCTGGGGTAGTGCATCTCTTGCCTCTCTCCACTTAACAGTCCCTGTAGCCTCAGGCCAGTCCAAGTCTGACCAAAAATGGCAAAGGTCTGTTGAGATCAGCATAATCAAATGATTGTTTCCTCTTCAAGCTTCTATTATATAGAATTTCTATTACTTTTCTATTCCATGAAGAGCCATTTACCATAGGAAGGACATCAAATTTGGGTGGGTATTTTAAGAGAATTCACTTATTAAGCCAGTAATTTATTTCCTGTTCTCTCTTCCACAAAACAGAAATAAGAATATATCTCTTTGGAGCATCCTTCCTCTCCATCTCTGTCCAGGGGGGTACAAGAATAATTTGATGTTGTTGTTCCAAAGCAATTTAAAATGGAAACCAATGGGTTATATGATATTCTTCAAATTGCCATGCATGCCAAGTTTGGGATCCTTCTAGGGGTTTCCATCCACTGCAACCAGACTCAGCTTCCCAGGAAATTCAGGATTCCTAATGTTGGCTTAGGAATGAGCCCCCACAAGTGACCCTTGGAGACATCAAAGGTTACGTGACAAGAGATGTGTCCCTTCTTCATTCTGCAAAGGAACTAAGGAATTCTTGAAGTGAGAAAATTTACCTACAAGTATTAACCAAGGTGAGCCTCTTGGATTAGCCATTGCAGAAGATTAGTTCATATGTCAGGCTTCCAAATAACTATTTCTATTAAGGCTCACAACAACCACAAAAAGAAGGTATTATTATCTCATTGTACAATTAAGGATGATGTGGTTCAGAGAAGTTATATGACGTCTACAGGATCATACAGTCAGTGAACCTGGAATCCTGAATCAAGACCGAATCAGAGATGCGATAGTGATTATGTAGTTGCACCCAGATGGCTTGGGGGGAATGCTGCAGTTGGAAATCTCCAAATCTGAAGGGGATTTCAGAGTGTGAAAAAGGATGACAGGCCCAGCATTGGAGATATTCAGTTCAGACAAGTGACAGATCTATAGAAAGGGGTCAGATATAATCCAGCAGCAAAGAATTTCTGCAGCTCATGTATCTTGACACTTTAGCAAATGCTTTCTTATTTCTTTGAAAGAAAAGATTGAAAACTAAATGTTTCAATTGCTCTAATAGTATTCAAGATATTGATTGTGGAAAGGGGAACCACAAAGAGAGCTTGGGTCTCAAGAGTGTCCAGACTGGTTCATTCTGCCAGCAATATAATCTGTTGAAGTTTTGCCCTTATTTGAAAAAATGATTTTGAATGTCTATGGAAGTTCTATATTTTAATACCAGCATATTAATTTTTAATTAATTCTTTTAGCTTTTTATTTTACTGAATTGCTTATCGTTTCATTTTTGGACACAATAACAGCTCCATTAAATGATAATCTGTGTCTCCTGATAACATTATACATGAGCTTTAGTTATTCTTTTAAAATCAATTGTATGGAGCCCATTTTTGGTTGAATCCTCTTAAAGCAAATCAAATACCTTGTAAATTAAAATCACATTATGCTCATGATCTTATTCCACAAAATGAAGCACTTACAGGTGTAGTTACAGGGGACTTTTCACTGCTTGGAGAATCTACTGCACAGAAAGAAGAAAGAAAGAAATAAACATCACAATACAAGTAGCTTCTAATTGACTTTCTTTCTGATCCTCTCAATGGAGTGTGGGTTCTTATCTCAGTTTCAAACCAATTTTCTTTTTAAGCCAAGACCAGTAGAAAATCATGATAAAGCAGACCCCGAAGCAGTTTGTACCCACCACCAAAAGAAGTTATGACTGCTATAACATGATTGATCCCATTAATTAGCACCAGGTTCTAGACTATAGGAAGCAAAAACTATTCCTATTAGTGCTGTTTTTAATGCACCTTGTATTCTGGCATGGTTGATCACCAGTTCCCTCACTGCCTGACGTAAAGAAGTATCATAAAGAGAAAGGCCAGATGTCATTTAGGGAGTAAAGAGAGTGACACAGTTAACAAAAGAACCCATTATCAGTTCCTGGTAAATGATCTGATCTTTGTTTTTGGTGGTTTTTTTTTTTTTTTTCTGAATGTCCTTCTCCCTGCCCCAACTTTAATATAGTTGGTACAGATATCAAAGAACCAGCTCTTTGCCAACTGTGTGTCGGAAACAAGCATTTTTCTCTGAAAGCAGAAAAGGAAACATATACCAGACATCATTGGTTGCCTCCAACATGGATTTTTGCACAAAAGAAATACAGCCACCCAGTATGCTGTTTACCTGACCAGGAGAGAAACTGGGATCGTCGCCAAGAGTTCTGAACTCTAAGCGGAATGCTGGCAGTGCCAGGCGACTCTGGATCAGATGGCAGAACAGAACAAACAGAAAACCATGAAAATGGGGGTGAGGCTTGAATAAAACCACGCTCCCAAGTACTAAAGGCAGTTTGGGTGCGGTCAATGCAAGAATTGACAGTGACAGAATCTAAAGGACAAATATCTCAATAAAACACATATGAAACCTGAAAACATGGACAAATGTCTATAAAAATGTGACAGTTTATGCTACTGTGTGTCTTCTTTGGGGTTAAGTGAAATTTTACAGGCTCATATTTCATTGCACTATTGTTAAAATATTAAACTTCAAAATGATAGAAATTATATGCTGTGCAAGAACAAAATGCACAGTTTATACTGTTTCTGGAAACTACTAGAAAAGTGTAAAAGACAGCAGAGATAAGTGGTTCAATTACTCATTTATACACATTATACTTTATAGAGGTCAAATATGGAAATCCATGGCAGAAGTTACTTTTAAAAAAAGGATGTGTTCCTCTGTAACTAGTGGCATCAAACGTACTACAGAAGCTCATGGCAAACATTTACATCCTTAAACTATGTTCTGTGATACTCTGTTTTCATTCTCAATGCAAATAAAGGCATTCGTTGTTAAAGTGGGCATTTTACTGAAAACCAATTTGAGATATCTTTCTACTGTTGGAAGACAGTTGAGAAAAGGAAATTTGTCACTTTTTGAATGTATTTTTATGAATATGTTCAGAGTATTTACAAACTATATTTATGCATGTTTTTTATGTATTTACAAATTGTAAATACATATGTATTTTTTATGTATTTACAAACTATTTATGCATGTTTGTGTGTTTAAGAGAAATTGGTAGAACATTACTGACAACCAGTAGTGGCCTGTTTGATCAGTTCATAAACAGATGACTATAGAGATGGGAAGAGGTAACACTTTCTTGGAGAGGGAGCATTAGGTGTGGCTCCAGAATTCCTGATACTAACCATAGCAGTTTTTTTGAACTTGATATGTGACCTCAGACTAGTCATTTACATGTGCATTGATGTTTTATAGCTGAGCAGAGCCCTCTGCTTCCCCCTCTCCCCCAATTAGAGAAAAATCATGCCTTTTAAAGTTACGTTTATTAGAGGCCTTTTGCTTCTTGAAAGACGGCAGCTTTGGAAACCACAGGCAAGTATGACTGCTATTTTTCCATCAGCCGTGTCTTTGGTGCACAATTTAAATAAATATTCCAAGTCTGTGGTTTTCAGAGTGTGGTCCCCAGTTTGCCAGCATCAGCATCACCTGGGAATTGTCAGTAATGCAAATACTGGGACTCAGCCCCGACCTACTGAATCAGACCCTGTGGGGGTCTGTGTTTTAACAAGCCCTGCAGGGGACTCTGGTGCACACTCACGTTTGAGAATTATGACTTTAAGCAGCTTATTCTTGAGCAGTTTAGACTCCTAGAGATACTTCCACCAGTATCTCCACAAGTATAAACACTCTTATTATGAGGAAAGCATTCAAAATAGTTTATCTCTGCCTGGCCTCTTGCTCCACAAGTTGTAATGTACTTTCACTCTGACTGTTACTATTCTGCAACCTCCAGATCACATTTATGAAGGCTTATCTGGGCCAGATATTGAGCTAAACACTTGTTATGGCTAATCTCATTTCATTCTTCCAATCCCCCTTTGAGATTGGAACTATAATTATTTCCAATTTGCAGGTGAAGATTAGAAATTAGGGAGAACTTCGTGACTAAGGCCACACAGCTGAAAACGAGAAGAGCAAGAATTTGAACCCAGGCATTCTGTTTCCAGAGCCTACAGTTGTAATGACAGCTTCCAAGTACACACAGCAAGAACACACCAAATACATTTCTATCTTGAACAATAATTTCCGAAATGCTCCAGTGCTACTAAATTTTATTTTTTAATCATCCAACGTGGGCAAAGCATGAAGTAAGTTCCCTTAATTCAACAGCCTATTAAAAAATTAAAATGCCTTACAACAGGTAAGGAGATATATAACTAAGACAATAAAACTATTTAACAAGGCTTAAAAATATCCATTGTCCTCTCTATATTACTTATGTATGCAGTTACCAAGTTCAAGGAATAGAGCAGAACTAAAATCTGCCTAAATATGCCCAGTTGCTGACCCAGTTGTGAGACTTTTTTTTTTTTTTTTTTTTTTTTTGCCTATTCCTTTTAGGGCAGTGGAATTGACCTATTTGAGACAAATCCTTTAAGACAAGATTAAACTTGTTTCCACATTAAGGAAGTAGCATCCACTAGTAACAGTTAGTTTCCTCCCAAGTGCTCCCTGCTATTTAGATAGAGCCCAGCTTAGCTCCTAACCACCAACAAAGGCTAACGGAAGCCAGCTCAGATTCTGCCAATGGTGGCTTGGTACAGTGTGCATCCTTGCAAAGAGAAGTAAAAATAACTCTCCAGCCACAATGAATCTATGCCATCCTCTCTTTGCCTAGGCTGTTAAATCTACAAAATGTATAAGGGAAGGAATATAAAAACCAAACCAAAACAAAATAAAACCAGAAACCTTATAGTTCTTGTCTCCTGAACTCTGGCTGCTCCTGCATCTACACAGAGGGAACTCACATCAGTAAAGCCCAGGGGTCTATCTGTTTTGCACAACAATCCCATGGACCATGGAATTCTCAGGACCCAACCCTCCCACTACCTGCATCTCTAAGGCCTTCGTGGGGATTGCACCTGGGTTTCCTATCAGGATAAAGGGACGCAAGTTGGAATACTAAAGAGTAAAGGGGTGAAATCATAATCAATATGTGATCCACAATGTACTGCCATTTGAAGACCCTACACACCCATATTTTAATAGACAACCCCTCCTACTTCATATTAAACATATTAAAATATATCATATGAAACATTAAAATGTATCTTCAGCCCATATAAATATACATATGTTATGTTTTTTTATTGCTGTGAAGAATTTGTTGAAAGAGTAAAAATTTTTGGCTCTGAATAAAATGTTTAATCTATGACAGTTTCTGATTTCTGAGTAATCATCATGCTCACCCAGGAATTATTATGGACAAAGAAAACCTGACTTTTTCACAAAATTATTTTCAAATTAAATGGAAATTTTAGGTAACTAAAATGGACAATTAATGAAGTTGATACATAGATTATAACCTTCTTAGTAAAGTTAATGATTTTGATTTTGTAATTGTTGTTTTATATTTTGGTACCAATAAAAATTTGTTTACAGTTGCAAACATTTGTATAGGCCCTATTGTGCCTGTAGTGCCTGACTGATAAATGGCCTGGGCAGCTGGCTTGGCCAAATAGAGAATGCAGCCTCGGCCTTCCATTCTGAACTTACTAATTCAGCATCATGGACTCTGGAAAACACCATGGCTAAAGGAACATCAACATAGAGGAACTAATCTTCTTTTAAAATAAAGACTGGTTCATTATAGATGGGCCCAGACAGGACATGTGGAATTGAAAGAAAACATTTCCTTTTCTTTACCTTGAGAATTGAGATTTGGCAAATGTAGTTGGTTGGTTTCAGGCATTTTGTCCAGAAATGGAAATGTCAGGGTTGCTTCCGGTTCTGGAGATTTTGGCTTTCCCACCTGGAACATGGGTAACAGACATAAACATTGCAAGGATTGTCCATTAAATGCACAGGTGAAATAAAATTTAAGGACCATGGCTATTACAGAAGTCCAAACATTTAACTTTTAAATGGAAAATTCTTACCCCTTCCTCAAACCCCTTCATGTTTTCCTGCATTAATATAGAGGTCAATTTTTCAGAGAAATCAAACAATAGTATAAACATTTGATTACTTTTCTCTAAACCTAGCCAACAGTATTTCATCTCTGGAATAGCACATCATTTTCTTTCATTTTCTTATTGATCAACCACATGTTCTCTTCTTGGTACTACCAAATACTTCATTTGTAAGGGCAGGAAGTAAGATATTTCACATAAGATAATTTAAAACCAAACCTTACTCTGTAAGTGCTAAAGATTAAAGCAATATGATCTTTTAATGGATATTATTCTCAAAATACTATACAACCCCCCACAAATTTAATCAAAGCACATTGAAGACAATATCCTTTGCTTGTTGACATAGAAGCATATTATAAACAATCCTTTGCTTGTTGACATAGAAGCACATTATAAATAATCACTGCTATAGCAATGAAGCCTTCAGGGGTTTGGCAGGTGTTAGACTCTTGTCCTTATGGTAAATAGTTTCAAAATTACAGGCTTTTAAAATTCTTATGTTAGTGTTGTTAAAATAGATTTTATTATTGCTATTTTATTTTATTTTTTTTCTCCCCAAACTGAATGGCCTTTAGTAGAAGCAACCTTCTGCTTTGCTGCTTCTAATTCACCAACTGCTGAAAAACCAGATTACCAAACTTGTTAAAACAATGTCTAAAATAAGAGTCAGTAGCAAAGGTCTGAATGAAAAGCATGGGCTGTATCAGTTCATGTCCTTTCAGCTTCCTGCATGACTTTCTCTGATTCACTCTCAGGCTGGCGGCTGTGTTCCCAATGGATTCATTTGATAGCCAAGGGACTATCAAACGGGGCTGTACAACATCTGTCTCATCACAAGCTTATCTATGATTTGGTCATCAGGATAATTTAATGTCTAGAATTTCTTCTTGATAGGATTTTGTTTTTCTTTAGGAATATGTTTGACCTTAAGTGGATCCTGAAGAAAATGCAGTTAATCTCTGCGTTTTGCATTATAGAGGTCAACCAGATGTCCAAATGAACTTCGGAGTTAAATATACAGCAAAAGCTAAGGCTTAGCAAAGTTGAGAGCCTGAAATCTTAACCTTATACTATTTCCTCAGTAGTGGAGATGGATGAAAACATGTCTCAAATAATGCATGGTTGTAAATGGAACAGTTGAAGGTCTGCAGAAATACTCAAAATGACCACTATGCAAAAGGATCAGCTTGCGTGCATTGATGCTTTGCTTTATAAAGGGAACAATCTCAGGTGAAATAAAAAAATAAAAGCTGTTGCAACCACTGTGATCAACATTCTCTCTTGAAAAGATGGGGCTCTTTTTAAGCTAACCATACAGTAGGGAAGGGAAAAAGGGGGGAAATTTATATTGGGTAAGTGAGTTCAAAGACACACCGAGATCACAGACAATTATCCCATTTGCTAATTAACTATCAGGGGCTCTTAACCTGGAGTCCCTAGAACAAAATCCAGGGGAGTCTCTAAACATGGTACTACTTAAAACCAAGGGTATCTTGGTAATCTGGTATATTTTATTTTTTGCATTTAAAAATGTAACAAAGAGGTCATGGCCCAAAAAGATTAAGAACACCTGAAAATAATTCTTTTCAAAGTAAGGTATATGTGCTCTAAAGATGAATCACACAGATGAGGTTATACAAATGAGGTATGTAGATGAATACTTTGTGGTTGTATTCATTTTGTTTGATTTTTTTAAAAAAATCTAGCATTGACATTAAATTTTCTTTTCAGTTTAAACTTATATGGGAAAAAAGTGAGTTTGGGAGAATAATAAATAAATAATGGTTACAAATGGAGTGTGGATATGGCAAAAACTATAAAGGCAGGAAACCCTGATTGCCCTCAATGTCTGACCTACGGTTCAGGCCCCCCTAGAGTTTTCTGTGTATATATATATAAAAAAGGGATAGCCAGGCACTGAAATACTCTATTAAAGGCAAATCTGAGGCCCTACTAAGGACACGGCACTCTGAGCTCCTTAAATCTAGGGGCCATGTCTTGTTCGCTGTTGAATATCCAGTGCCTAGTGCAGTGACCATCACATAGTAGGTACACAGGCAATGTTGGCTTAGTAAACGAATGGATGGACTGGAACTAGAAGTGGTAAAATTTTCACTTTAAAGTCACACCCCCAATTTAGGGTTCATTTTTAAAGGTGAAGTACCACCACATATAGTATGCCAGTTGTGTTAAATCAGTGGTTTTCCATTGTGGTTGTCCACTAGAATCAGCAAGGGAACTTTTAAAAATACAGATGCCCAGGCCATGCCCACAGAGACTCTGATTTCTCTGATCTGGAGTAGGCTTAGTATTTAAAAAATTTTAAAGGGTAGCCAAGGTTGAGAACAACTGATATATACATAAATGAAGACTTTTAGACTCTGTACTTAAAAACAAATCAATCTACTATGAAGAGGAAGACTCTGAACAAAGAATAAATTTAATTGAAACAAGTCATTAAAAGTCATTATATCAGAACAATAATTTTCTAAATTTCTGGTTATTCAAATCCAGAGGCATCAGAAATACCATTGCTGTAAAACAGGTAATTGTTGGAAAAAGAATATTTAGGAAGCTGACAGGTTAAACAGCAGATAAGCACTAAAACCTAACTGCAAAGCTTTATAACTTATATCCATATTATATTTTTCTTTTAAATGTATCACACTCTTCATAATTAAAAATTAATTACCTAAAATAATTTTTAAAAGCTGTTGAAAGAACGTATACCAACTGTTAACAACAGAGGGGTAGATTTCAGTGACTTCTGCTCTCTTTCTATACATGTTTACTTATATATTATTATATATATTTATATATTACTTGATATATCTGTTACATATTTATATATACCACTTTATGATTTTAATTTACATATATTACTCTTTACATATTTATATATGTTAAACTTTTTACAATGAAAACAAAGTATATTTGTATTTAGAAAAAATACAAATTAATGTCAGGAAAAAAGATTGGGAGAGAAAATAAAGCTTCATTACTAACAAACAGCCCTAACAGCAGCCAGCAGCAATGTGAAGCCACGTTAACTTCTGAATTTTAAGCACTTTTACCCACTATGTACTTCACCTTTTGTGACAGCACCAACTCCACCTTTCCACTCATTTCATTTTCTGGTTTCTTCTGGGCTTTTTCTTCTGGCACAGTGTCCTTCAGCTGGGGGCTGGAGGAAAGCTCCACAAAGGCCACGGTTGGGCTGGACCGAGTCATGGTTGCTGTAAAATGCTGTGGCTCTGAAATGAAGTTTCATTCAGAAAAATAAAGAAGAAAGTGAAAACCATATAAAGGACCATTTATCCTGCAATATCACCAACTGCATTTAGACCTTGCCCTGGCAATAAGTATTACAGTATGATGATGGCTATAAAAGACTCTAAAATGTCTGAATTCTCAAGGCTCTTTCATGGTATTAGAAAACAACATGTCACAAAAACACATCAAATAACCCCAATATGACACTTTCACATCAAAAATTTTATTTCCCAGTAAGAGTCACAGTTTATATCTGAATAACAATGCATGAAACAAAATGCTGGCATGAAATATATAATGATTACGACAGTTAGGGATGGAAGAAAGAATATCTACAAATATTATCTAGCCAAAATGACCGAGAGGCCGCCTGACTCTTTCCTTTTGTATTTTAATGCTCCTTTTAAAATCACATTTTCATAATTGGAATGTGTTAAGGATTTCATGAAATATATCGTACAATGAAAATAAAGTGTCCTCTAATATATGAAGAAGAATTAGTTACACTTAAGAGTGAATAGAAAGTTACCACCTGAGGGGGCATATCAAAACAGGGAGGTCAATCTAGTTTGAAAAAGCTAAATTTTAAGTAATGACATTGAATTTATTTTAAAATGGCATTTGAAAATAATTTGGCATTGGAAGAGGGTGGGAGGTTTCTGTGTTTATGAATGGGAGAAATGGTTTTAAAGTATTGAGAAATGCCACTTTAGGAAAACCAAGGTCCTTTTATCTAAGCAATGGATACCGTACATTCTTGATCACTGTTTGGGCTTGTGACATCACTTTAATCTTTCAAACTATTAATGAGCCTCTCAATGCAGGGTCAATTTTTATTATTTAAAAACTCCATGTCCTATCTATTGCTGCTACTGTGAGTTCGAGTATGACCCTCAATTTTTAGCATTATTTGTAGGGGAAAATACAGTCTGATTTATGATGATAGAGATATATTTTCAAAACACAGAACAACATAGGGCAGTAAAAACACATGGGTTCCTATGTTTATAGCAAGATTAATCATATGATCAGAATTTCCCTAGGAAGTCTCTAGGTGGCAGTACAACCACACCAATTGAAGAGCTACCTTTCAGTGGCTCAGTAGGAAAAATTTTTGACTCTATTTTCATTATATCTTAAATGTTATCATGACGTCCATTATATCTTAAAAGTTATCATAATTTACCCTAAAACTAGTCTATCATGAGACAAACCTGAGGAGGCAAGTTCTGTGTTTCCTTTTTCTGGTTTCCCACCATCATTCTCATCATCTGGACAATACAATTCAGCATCCTCCATGTTTGCCTGAAAAAGAGATTTATTCCTCCTTAAATAGATTGTCCCTTTTAAGGTTCTAAAACAGTTAAGGATGCTTTTGTTTGGTATTAATTTTTAGGCCAATACAAGGGGTTGCTCATGTGAATTCATTCTTTTCTTTTTCTTAGGCAGCTTCATGGTGAGAGTCTGGCTTTGGCGGAAGGAGACACTGACTGAGATAAGAGAGGTGTGGGAGCAGCACCGCTTCAAGAAGGTACACAAGCATCCACTACCTGCCCCCCAACCCATCTAGGATGGCCTCAGATGCACATTTCCACGCTTTCCTTCCTTTCACCCTAAATTTTCAAAATCACATCCATCATCCACTTGTTCCCAAGTGCCTTTCAAGCTGGCTTCTGGTCTCATCACCCACTGAAGTGGCCTTTTCTGAAAGATTACAATTAAACTCTCAATAGACTGTCCCAGGCATGGCTGGCCCTGGCTTCTATCATTTGGACATTTTAAGCTTCTTGAAGCTGTCTCCCTCCTGCATTCCCAGTGACCCTGTCTACTCCATTACTGGGGTTCTGATTGTCTCTCTCAGGCTATTCTTCTCTCACTGGCTCTTATTCCTTTTCTTCTCATCAAAATATGAGTCATTCCTAAAGTTTCAGCTGTGATTCTACTTTCCTCCACCTTACTGAATTGCCCTCAACTATATCAATTACCCTCATCAGTTCACCACTAAGTCCACTCTATTCATTTATGAGCTGTACTTCCATCTCCAGTCCTGAGAGTCCATCAAAGCTTCATTTCTGCTGAACTGACTTTCTGTTTTATAGTAAATGGCTCATGCTCGACATGCCAAAAGTTACCTCCAAACAAGTCCCTCCTTCAAATTTGACTATTTCCATTTATGGCATCAGTTCTTTTCATTAGCAAATTAAACTCTGAGTGGTTCTGTACTCATCCCTCGTGAGCATCCATCATTTGCCAAGTCCTCCAGCCAGGACTCGAGCTTAGCCTTTTCTCCCTCGTTCTTCCACTAAGGAGTCCCTCTGATTAGATCTCACTGTCTAATCCTCTCACCAAGTACTACCTCAAAAGTATCACTTGTATGCTTGATGGAATTTATAATTGTAAAATAAATTAGAACAACCTAATTGTCCAATAATAGGGGAATAGCTGAATGAATTACTTCCTTTATGTCCATAAGGGGAAATATTATGCAGTCATGAAAAAATCAAGGTGTCAAACAATATTTAATAAATATGTGAAAATACTTATCTAATATTAACTAAAAAATGTACACTGAATATGCAGTGTGATGATTACATGTATAAGATTATATATATACACTAATAAATACACATCAATGCATCTGCCTAAAGGTACATAAAACATGTATATAAAAAGACAATAAGGAATAAGGTGGTATATGGGGAAAAATACACCCTAATGTAAATTATGGACTATAGTTAATAGTACAATTCTAATAATTTTTCATCAGTTGTAACAAAGGTACTACACTAATGCAAAGTGTCAATAATGGGGGGACAGTAATATGGGAACACTGTGTTTTTGACATGGTGTTTCTGTAAACCTACAACTTCTCCAATTTAAAAAAAATTAAGAAAACAGTAAGGCAATATACAAAAAACATTAACAGGATTATCTTTGATGTGCTTAAATTTTGGAGGAATTTTTCCCTTCTTTTGTATTATTTTTTCCATATTCCAAAAGTTCTACAATGAGTATGTATTGCTTCTGTAATCTGAAACCAAAATCAATGTAATTTTACATAGGATTTAATTGGGAACAAATTGACTCCAGAATGAAATTTGAAATTCTCCTGCTGATATTATAGTAGTTGCTTGATAAAAGTGAATGATAGGTTGTATTAAATACTGGCTAGATAGTATACCTTGACAACCAAGGAGAACTAATTAATGACTTGTCGTTTTTTACAGAACTTTTTTGTAATGAAAGGGCTAAAGTTGAAAATGTTTTAGTGTGTATAAGATATTTCATAAATTTAAAAAGGTTTTAAGACAAAGGCCAGAACTAGTTTTGAAGCAAAGGCATTATTAAATACTTTGTAAAATATCTTGTGGATTTATTGGTCTTTCATAAGTATGTACTTTTTACCCATAAATCAAAATATGTCTCCCAAACCAGAATGAAAGGCTTTTGAAGTTAATACATTGGTGGAAATTGTCAATGAATTTTTTAAAAACAAAGAGAATTTAAGCAACAAAACTTTCAAGCTTCTGAAAGATTTCACAATAGTATTGTGAAGCAAAAATATGATTTTTCTTTTGGAGGACAGAGTAGTTTTGAGACCGTAATGATTAGATGGGCATTTTCTAATGACATATAACCATGTATCAATTCTGGAAGAACTTAATATTAAATTAAAATGCACTTTTACAACCCTAGGCAGGAAATTTAATGGATTTTTTAAACTTCTTAATATATCAACAAGCCTGGGTTGAATCTTATTAGGAGACTTAACGAGGGAAATAGTTAAATAAACCAAAGTGTCTTTTATTGTATTTAAAGTTTTATATACATTTATACTATTTTAAGAACAACTGCCAAGGTTAGTAGCATTTGTAGATCAACCAGTTTAGCATTACAAAATAATAAATTGTGTTTTATAATTTAAAGTGCTTCCCCTGTTCTCACCTAGAAATGTTATTACATGACAATATTTTGGTTTGCTAACCTCATATGTAAAATACAAGCAGAAATACTGATTTTTAGCTTTTTTTCCCCCAAAATGGATTAGATTATAGAAAACCAAGAAAGCTGAGACTGGGAAGCAAATTTTTAGTTCAATATTGATGACGAAATGCTCTTGAAAACACTAGTGTTTCTATGACTAGAAATAAAATAACTACAAAAACAGAGTGAAAGATCCTCCCCAGCTCTAAACTTAACAAAGAAATGAGCAGATTTTATTGTATCTAAATGCTGTTAATTTTACATTGTATTATTTTAGGTATTGCTAAGAAAGAATAAACACTGTCTGTTAAATACAAAACACCATTGATTGTAAGATGGAGATGTTAAAATGCGAAAAAAAAAATGTGCCGCTGGGAATTATATATTATTCCTTTAGAAATAATATATATGCAAAGGAGACAAAATTCTCAAGCATTCTTGTAGCTACAAGTTCATTAAGGAATATTTTAGGAACTCACCACATTTGGTAGTCTGTTATCCATTCATGACTAATGGAGAACTTCCACTCTAAAGAATTCCCACATTTCTGAATACATTTCTACATGGCTCAACATTCAAATACTGAACACTATGATTTGAGATGGTCAAATGATAATAACGACAGCAACAATAGTAACCACAACTCTATTTATTGCAATTACTATGTGTCAGTGCCTTTGGGGCACGTGACATGGATTACCTCACTTGATTCTTAGAGCAGACTTACAGGTGGGTACCGGTATTATTCCCTTTATTCAGTTGAGGGCTCTGAGGTCCAGGAGGTAAGTGACGTGCCAAGGATCACACAGCTAGTAGGTAGAGGAGGTGGGAACCCTGCCCTGGGTTGGTAACCTCAGTGCTCCATCACCTGGGCTCCACTCACTCTATTTTCAAGCTATCCCCAGGCATTCAAAGGTTTCCATTGGTAAGAATTAGTCTAGGACCTGAGAGGCTCAAGTTTACTTCTGAAATTATTCAGACTGCCTTTTCTATTTTCTTTCCCTCCACTAGCTCTCATCTACTTATTTCTGCAAAAGATTAGAACTCCCTGGAATCTCTCTTTACAGGAGGCTGCCTAGCTAAGACTACATCCCAGGGCTGGCTTGAGAGCAGATGGCTCCCCTCCATCAACCCTTCTTGGGGCTTCAGATCCAGCCCAGGTTCTGAGGAAGGCTCGTGTCTCAGGAGCCCCAGCACAGATCCTGGCGTACAGCAGACATGTAATCCATGCTAGGTGAGCAAATGTCTTATGCATTATTTATGGAATTTATACTCCCAGGCTTAATTTAAATGCATGCTAGTCATCAAAATCAGGCTGAGACTGGAAAAATATTCAGGATAAATTAAGAGAAAAAGCAAATTGCAATACAATATGAATAACATGAGCCCACTTAAAAAAATTTACATGCACTGAGAAAACGAGAGGGATACACACTAAAAAAATCTTAACTATATTAACTTCTGTGTGGCTGGAAGAATAGGTAGTTTATGTTGTTTTTATAATTTTCTGTATTCTGCAATGTATATAGACTACATGTAATCAGAGACAATTCTCAAAGCTAGTTTAATTAACTTAAGTCTGTATACTCCATCCTGGAGGTCTGTTCCTTTTGTACTTGCACCATTATTTCAGAGGAAACGAGTTAAAAGTTGGCAGTTTTAAGACCAGTCCTGATAGAGCTTTGCCTCAAACAAACTCGCCTTACTGGAAAAGGCACTTTCTGACCCATACTTTCCTTTGGCTACAGCTAAACAGAGAAGAGGCCCTCCTTTCTCCAATCAGTAACTCTCTCTTAAGAATGAAAACAAACAAATAAAAACAGATCCCTGGACCTGAATGAATGAGAGTATAGAAAAGATGCACAGGACTCAGCCAGGAGTTGGCAACCCCTTTAGGGGACTGAGGACGCAATCCAAACTGGCGCGGGTGCCCAGCTCAGCCCTCAGACAGAGGAGGTGGCAATTTCCTGGCTCAAAAGGGACATAGGCAGTCACAAAACCTACCTGGCATCTGGCTGCTGGTTTTAATGAGAATCTTGTTGGTGGGCTGGCCCTGAAAGTGACATTGGAAGGTGGATCTGGAATAGGAGGCAGGAGGGCGAGTCCAGGGCCCTAGGGCTTGGGTGGTAGTCCCATTCCTACCACAGAGGAGCTGTGGGGGTTCAGACCCATCATTAAACCTCCAGAGAGGGGAAGAATTGATGTCCAAGGCCCCTCCCCAAAGTACCATGCTGTGACTCTGAGTGATTTCCTGGCTGCAGTCTTGAATAACCTCTGTGGAGAGGAGCCTGGAAAAATCAGTCTATTTATGCCTTGTCCCTATGACCAGTGCCACAGAGGCCAGATGTGTGTTTCTCCTTTCACGTTTATACTTCCAAATATCTGCTGTCACTGGAGGGAAGAGGATGTGCACAGAGGATCAGGTCTCCATGGCTTAAACTTTTCAAACCAACAATAGGAGGCTCTGATCTAGGTAAGATGGGGTAAGTTTGATCTTTTTTTATTTTGCCTGATGTATGCTTTCTTGAGGTCTGTACATTGTTCTGTACCTAAATAACTTTAATGATTTTAAAAGAGCATTATATCTAATGATCTTACAACTACTTCTAGAAAGGGAAAACAAAAAGGGTTTCTAAAGAAATGTTTGTTGACATTTGACATCTAAAAGGAATTTGCAGTTGGTCTCAGTCATAAGGAAAACAGCACCTACTCAAATGCCTTCACCCTGCTCTCACTGCAAAATGAAATGCTTTAAGAAAGATGTGATTTTCCATCTTTCTGGGTCAGAAAACATTAGTAAAATACTGAATTTTCAAGAGGAATGCCCATAGTTTTATCAAGGTAGAAAAACAGACCCACCTCATTAATTACTTTGAGCAAAGCAGATGAAGTCGTTTAGGTACCGAATAACTGAGCTGGCCCAGGCTTGATGAGGGAGAATTGCTACAATCCTGGGGAAGGTGCTGGCCGGCAGGGGGACGAGGGCGGCCTCATTTGGCATGAGCTGACAGTAGGAGTGGGGTGGATGCCAGGGAGGTCAGGGATGGGAGTCTTGGGAGCCAAGGTGGCGGGAAGAAGCGAGAAATGGGAAGAGTGAACAGAAGGAAAAGCAAAAAGAACTGCAGGAAAAATTGTGCAAGTCTGTGGAGTCGTGTGAGTATCATCTTCTGGAAAAAGCCGTTCAAATTTGCAGATTTTTTAGAGAATTACAACTGGAATGCCTGACAAGCTGAGTTGGAAGACTATAAGGAATTCATCTCATTTGTATGAAATAAACATCTGTTCAAGATGGGAATTTTGATGATCTTACTTTAATCTAAAAACCTTTGCTTTTTTTAGTTTCTGAAAAATGTATTATAACTGTCTTATTCCCATTTGTTCTATGACAAAATTAAAAACACGCTAAGTGGTCCATCTACACAAATTCATACAGTAACCAGCCAATGCATAGATATTCCTATACCTCATTTTATTGTGCTTTGCTTTATTGCACTTTGCAGATTTTTTTTTTTTTTTACAATGAGGTGGCATCCCTGCATCAAGCAAGCCTATCAGCACCATTTTTTCCAACAGCATGTGCTCACTTCATGTCTTCGTTACATGTAGGTACTTGCAATATTTCCAACCATAATTATTGCTATGGTTATCTGTGATCTTTGATGTGACTATTGCAATTGTTTTGGGGCACCACGAACCACGCCCATGTAAGGTGGTGAACTTAATCGATAAATGTGTATGTTCTGACTGTTCCACTGACTGGCCATTTCCCCACCTCTTCCCCTCTCCCCAGGCCTCCTTATTCCCCGGGACATAACAATATTGAAATCAAACCAATTTATAAGCCTATAACGTCCTCTAAGTGTTCAAGAGGAAGAGTCGGACATGTCTCACTTTAAATCAAAAGTTAAAAATGATTAATCTTAATGAGGAAGATACGCTGAAAGCTGAGATAGGTCAAAAGTAGGTTTCTTTGGCCAGTTAGCCAAGTTGTGAATATAAAGGAAACATTCTTGAAGGAAATTAAAAGTGCTATTCCAAGGAACAAACAAATGACAAGAAAGTGAAACAGCCTTATTGTTGATATGGAGAAAGTTTTAGTGGTCTGGATAGAAGATCACACCAGTCAAACATTCCCTTAAGCCAAAGCCTAACCCAGAGCAAGGTTCTAATTCTATTCAACCCTATGAAGCCTGAGAGAGGTGAGAAAGCTGCAGAAGAAAAGGCTGAAGCTAGTAGAGGTTGGTTCATGAAGTGTAAGGAAAGAAGCTGTCTCTATTAGATAAAAGTGCAAGGTGAAGCAGCAAGTGGTGATATAGAAGCTGCAGCAAGTTAACCAGAAGATCTAGCTATACAAAATAACAGACTTTCATTGTAGATGAAATAGCCTTCTATTGAAAGAAGATGCCATCTAGGACTTTCATAGTTAGAGAGGAGAAGTCAATGCCTGGCTTCAAATTTTCAAAGGACAGGTTGACTCTCTTATTAGGGGCTAATGCAGCTGGTGACTTTAAGTTGAAGGCAATGCACATTTACCACTCTGAAAATCCTAGAGCCCTTAAGAATTATGCTAGATCTACTTTTTTTTCCCTTCTAACATGAGAGTATTTTCTTATTTTTTATATTTAAAAAGGGATCTGTCTTCCTGAGACAGAACGTCAAAGGAAGCATTCCAGGCCACACTTCCTTTTGGTAAATGTTAACCAGTGTAAATGTTTACTTATGTGTTATAAATCCAGGGATATTGGGGGAGGAGGGATGATTTCAGAAGCAGGTGTCCTGCCAGCAAAAGTTAAAACTTAATCTGCTGTTTTGGGCATCTGGGGGAGGATTGTTTATAATTAATGAGCCATGCTAATGAACCTGGAATCAGTAGACAGAGACTTTTTGCCCCGTTCTGCAAATTCCTGCACCTTGTGCCCACTGCTCACTGGAAGGGTGCAGAGGTTAGGATAGCCTATTCAGGAGGTCAGTGGATGAAATGGATAGGGGCAAAACAACATGTAAAAGAGCAGAAAGATAAAGGGAGGAGTGAAATGACATTGGCGATAAGTTCTAATGATCACAAAAAGTAAAGTCTCCCTTCACCACACCCAAGGATGTGATGCATTGAAAAGGAAGAGCTCGGGGATTGGCCTGGGACACGCACTACTGTGTGCTCTGCCTCTGCTCTCTAAATGGAACAAGGCCTAGATGACAACACATCTGTTTACAACATGATTTACTGAATATTTTAAGCCCACTGTTGAGAACTACTGCTTAGAAAAAAGGATTCCTTTCAAAATATTACTGCTTATTGATAATGTACCTGGTCACTTAACAGCTCTGCTGGAGAAGTACAAAGAGATAAACGTTGTTTTCATACCTGCTATCACAATATCCATTCTACAGCCCATGGATCAAGGAGTCATTTCAACTTTCAAATCTTGTGATTTAAGAAATACATTTCATAAGGCAATAGCTCCCAGAGATAGCGATTCTTCCAATGGATCTGGGCAAAGTCCATTGAAAACTTTTTGGAAAGGATTCGCCATTCTAGATGCCATGAAGAGTACTCATGATTCACGGGAGGAGGTCAAAATATCAACATTAACAGGAGTTTGGAAGAAGTGGATTTGAACAGTCATGGATGACTTCGAGGGGTTCAAGACTTTAGTGGAGGAAGTAACTGCAGATGTGGCAGAAAAAGCAAGAGAATTAGAGTTAGAAGTGGAGCCTGAAGACGTGACTGAATTGCTGTAATCTCATGATAAAACTTCAATGGATAAGGAGTTGCTCCTTATGGATGAGCAAAGAAAGTAGTTTCTTGAGATGGAATCTACTTCTGGTGAAGATGCTGTAAACATGGTTTGATACGACAAGAAAAAAGGAATTAGAGTATTACCTAATCTTGAAAAAGCAGCAGCAGGGTTTGAGAGGATTGACTTCAATTTTGAAAGAAATTCTACTGTGGGTAAAATGCTATCAAACAGCATCATATATGCTACAGAGGAATCTTTCATGAAAGGAAAAGTCAATTGATGAGGCCAACTTCATTGTTGTCTTGTTTTAAGAAATTGTCACAGCCATCCCAAACTTCAGCAGCCACCACCCTGATCAGTCAGCAGCCACCAACATCTAGGCAAGACCCTCCACCAGCAAAAAGATTATAACTTGCTCAATGCTCAGATGATGGTTAGCATTTTTTAGCAATAAAGCAGTTTTTAATTAAGGTATATAAATTTTTTTAAGACATAACATTGCACACTTAATAGGCTACAGTACAGTATAAACGTAACTTTTATATGTACTTATGTTAAATACAAACTGAGGCTGAGGTAGTGTAACTTGCCTGTGGGGCAGGGTGTGGGGGGGGGGTGGGGGGCGAGTGCAATACAGTGCTAGTATTTTAGGAAAGGCTCATTTTTTTGGTAATATTGAGGAAAAAATAAATTCAAATAGAAATAGAACTGATAGTGTGGCAGGAAAACACTGGAATAACTCTGAAGGAGACATAGAAAATCTATCTGTAAGTCACTAAACCCTGATAAATTAGTACTCTGATTAGATAACATTTTAAATCCTTTTCCAATCCTGGATTCTTGGAGTCTGCATTTACACTATGATGTGATTTTCTTAACAGAAGCTGATATTTTAAAATGCAAAAGAAAATATGTTTTCACTGGCCCTTTAACAAAGATACTGGTTATACTGAAAGCAAAAGCTCTAAAATATCTTAGAGATAACAAAAAAGAACAGAAATGGCCAGGTCCGCCTCTGCAGAGGGGGCCCAGAGGGGGCCCAACACTTCTGCCTGGGGTGTACGGCATCTAGTCGTTCTGATCGTCTCTTCCCCCAATAATCTCCACTTGTGGGCTCCTCACCACTGTCCATGCCTTTGCCTCTGCTATTCCCAAAATGTGAAATAGCTTCCTTTCCTCCTCCATTCCAATGCAAATCCCACACTTAAGTCGAGTTTCAAAATCCTTATCCCCTACAAATCCTTCCCCGACTAATCCCAACCTACAACGATCCTATCTTTCTTTGCCATCTTATATCCCTCTAGTCTTCTTATCAAGTAATTTAGCACTTCATTATATATTGCTCTATATAATTTTCTAGCTGCTGTATGAAAATTGCTTTCCCAGCAAGTTTATAAGTTTCTTCTTCTATTTCAAAAATGGGGCACAGAGTAGGTCCCTCATTCATGCCTAGCAGCTAACCGTCAACCATCTACAGGATATTTGCTATATCAATCTCATTACCTTAGAGGTGATTCAACTGGGGATGATCTGGAGTTTGGTAATATCAGCAGATACAGCTGGACTATTAAAAAAACAGAAAACCTTAACTTAATTCAGGACCTATTTCTAAAGTAAGTGAGCCATGGTCCCAAGTGTTTCAACTGAGAAAGACAAGGTAGAAAGAAACCAAGGAGATGGCATGATTCTATGTAAAAGTGCTCGTGCCATCCCAAGAGGTTGGAGCTCCAATCTCGCCGCTTTCTCCCACTGGATTGCACAGCCTTCCTTCCTGGCGGCTCTGCCTCTTGTTCTGAATTAATGTTCCTGCCTACTTCTGCTGCTGTGCCCTTTGAACAGTTCCAGCTCGCCCTAAAGGAATTGTGACATTTCAGTGGTGGGTGAGGCTACTCCTCTGTAGAGAGTGTATCTGTTGGAAATGTGTTTTTTGGGAAGAAAGACACTATTTAAAAAGAAGAACAGTATTCCTTTGACAGCCCCACAGACTTGGGCAAATGATTTAGAAAAAAGGAAAAAAAAAAAAAGTTCAAGCTGGTATCACTCCCTTGGAGGATCTGAAAAACGACTTCCCGTTTTAAGCTGCTCCCTATATTTTGCCATAACCAATTCATTCAGCTTTTCCAATGGCAATACACTGCCTGTAAGAGAGTCATGGAGTGCTTTCCTTGGAACAGTGAAGAAGAAAAGAAAATGAGCTGAAAGTTTACTGGAGAAAGGATTCTGTTTAAACGACTCTTGGGAGGACACATTTTGAGTGGAAACCTTTTGGTATCACAGGTTGCAAGTATGAAGAGTGTTTTAGTAATGAGCCAAAGTTCTGTGTAGTATGGCTAAAAACTTTGCTTATAGTCTAATAAAAATATATACAGGTAGAAACCAACTCAGAAAATAATGTCAGTCCCTGCCATAGTTAATTCAAGAGATGAAAGTACCAGAGACAAGGTAAAGAAATGCTACCACATCTTCAGAATCACTAGGGTTTATTTAGCTAGAAATTATTCCAAACTAAGCAATTTCTCTACATACTGAGACTACTCAGGATCGCCTGTTTTCTGGGAAGAAAATTGACAAAGGCCACCTATTTTTCAGAATTCTCATTATATTAGATAAACTGAAACAAAATGATTTCTTTCAGATCATCTTATTTTGCTTCTCTTAAAATAAGATACTTGTGAGGGTGTGTAATCAATGTGAAATCACAACTGTCTCTGTACTTTCAGGGAGCTTAACAGTTTAACCATTATATGCCTAGCCTTAAAAGAGAATAGGTTATTTTTAAAAATTTTTTTCATCATAAAAATAAGATAAATGTTAATTATTGAGAATGAATGTATTTTTAAGGGAAGTTTTACTTTCCTAAAACAAAACAAAACAAAACAAAACTACTTTTCTTCTGTTCCTACACATAGCATATGTGCTTAATGCTATATGTCTCCATATAGGATGGGTAAAGCTTTTTTTCCAAAGGATTAAAAACTTAGAACAAGAGAGATTAAATAGTTGGTTTAGGAAGTCTAGGTTTCTTCACTTGTTTCTTTAACTTTTGTAAGAGGTGATATCTATTCAGTCAAGGGCAGGATTTTCCCTCAATTCAAACAATACATGGCCAGTGCGTAGAACTGATGGGAGGAAGAGACGTAACTGACAGACTGATAGTGGAACCCTGAAGATTTGTTCTTATAATTAATACGCTGGGCCTGACTACGCCCTGGGTTCCTGTTTTATGTGGTAGGTGTTGTGGGCACTTGCACTGTAACTTTTCCAAAGTACAGTGAGAAAGAGCTATACTTGATAGTATGTGCAAAGGGCCTGTGACGTGATAAATGGATCAACCAAACTGAAGAATGGAAAGTGTTTATGAAGGGAATTTAGAGACTGCTCATCACAAAGTATAGCAAGAGAGAAATAAGAACAGAATTCCTAACCTGTTCCAGAAAATTCCATTACTACAAAGTCTAATCAATTTGGGGGGCTTCCAATTTAAATTTAAGAGCATTAGTTAATGTTTACTCCACCAGTAAAGTTCTCACCATGCTAGCAGAACTCCACATTCTGTTTGATGATGATTTTCTAAGAACTCTTCAGAGGTGCTAACACTTATGCAAATGAAAAGCAAAATTAAATTCCAGGTTGAGAGCCTTAGCATTTACCTGGATCATAACTCTGCTCCCAGAGATTAGAAAACACGTTGCCAGGGTGAGGAAATTATTTTGGTCTATTCCAACCTGAACCTCTTTCACAGAGTTTGAGCACTGCATGGAAGAATTGCATCCTCTCAACTGCTCTGAGAAAACATAATTTTATTCTTCAAAAGACAAATCAAGAGATAAGAAAATTAACACCCAGTCCCACTGGGTGGGTTTTAGCTAGCTGGGTCACTGACTCTTAGTCCTGGAATTGGAAGATGTTTCCTTCTGAACCAAACCCTTCTAGGTGCTGGGGGAAATATCCAGAGAGTTTCCCACATCATCTAATTATATTTCCTACCCAAACTCTTTAAATTAAAACTGCAGAAGCTTAGCCTCTGGTGAGGACAAATTAGACTGAACAGAATCCAGCTTTCACCCTGAAAGCTGGCTGCAACTTTGGAAGTGACGGCTTTGGTCTGATCAGCAAAGCCAGCATGAATTTCTAGTGAGACATCTAAGAAATCAGAATCTTCATGATGACTTTTTATACTCCAAAGCAACAAATATGATGTTAATGTGAGTTCTCTTCTCTGTTGTTCTTCAATGACCTTACATTTTTATCTTGGCCATTCAGTAGTGCTTCTAATTACTCTGTGCTTGAGGGGCTAAGCCAACAAAAATTAATTTTATTTTTATCGAGATTTTGTTTTTCTAACTAATAAGAAAGTGACCCTTTTATACACATCCTGTGGGATGGAAAGCCAGGTTCTGATGGCACAATTATTTTCAAATTCATTTAACTACTCTAGGTAAATCCAGAACAAATAGGAAACAGTAATTAAAGAGTTTTTAAAGACTCTCTTATTTTTCTGTAATGTTGGGCACCGACAATGTAACGATAAGAATACCTCATTTCTTGTTCATAAATTATATTACACCTTCTATTATACCCCATATAAAAAGAAATGACCATTTTTCAAGACCTATTTTTTTTTTTTAAAACAACAGAATTATCCCAAAGAGGAAAAAAAGTTTGTATCTTACTGTCACTTCTTGGGGAACAGAAATTGGCTTCTTTATGTTGATCTCAATGCTACTGTTGTCTTGTTTCAGCTCCACCGGGGACCCATCCACTCTGGCCACCCCTTCAAACATCTGGGATTTGGTTAATGAAGGGGCAAATGGCACTGTGGGACATTTTCTTTCCTTCTCCTCCTCGTCTCCATGAGCCATTTCTCCATTCATGCTGACTTCCCCATCTACCTATAAAAACCAGAATGAACAAAAAACATGCTATTCCCCAACCAAAGACTATAACAAAATAACACGAGACTCATCCTAAGAGATTATCATTTAATAATCATAGTCCAACAACAATAAGATCTCTCATAGGTTTGGATTCACTCTAGAAATTAGGACTTCTTTAAGTATCACCTATTAAGGGCTTATGCAAATAGCAGCCTTCTTTTTGAGCCACTTCACTTCGGAACACATTTCATGTTCACCTTATTTATAGTTGTTCTTTATTTCAAAGTATAGAAAAACCAGAGTCTTAAATTCAAGTACATGCCACCTATTTTGGTTCCAGTAATTTTTAATTTAAGTTCTTTATGCTATCAAAACATTTTCTGAGATTTTTTTTTTCTGGTTAGCATGTAAAGTAGGTGGACTGACATCAGTTTAAGAATACTTTATAGGTCATCCTGTGGTGATAAAGGGGGCAATGGGTAAGTTTGTTTTGAAGCTATGATGCAGAATGGGGAATCTATGCTATATTTATAATAAATACCTATTTCTAGTCAATTTTAAAATCCCATTTTTTTCGAGAAGAAGACCATACATATTAAAATATGGTTGTTTTGCACCCATGTCCGGGGGAAGCAGTAAGAACAAGAAAAGAGGAGCAGAGAGGTGGTTAGCCTGGCTTATTGGAAGGCATCAAGAAATCTCTATCCTGAAGTTTGAGGCAGTATGGAGTGGTTAAGAGAAGGAACTCTGGAGTCTAAGACTGAAATCTGCCTCTCCACTTAGAGACCTTTAATAAGATTCTTAACCTCCATGCTCAGTTTCCTCTTCTGCAAAATGGATAATAGCAATATCTACCTCAATGCTGCAATGAGGATTTTACGGATTAATAAGTGTGCAGAGTTTAGAAGAGAACCTGACACATTTTAAGTAGTTAAATATTAGCTATTATTATTACTAAGCATTGTAAACATTTTTTTCAAAAGAAATAACGGAAGTCAGATATTTGTTTATTTACCTTAAGCCAGTATTTTTTACACTTTATTGTCAGTGACCCATAAAAATAAATTTAAATCATTACTCAGCACACATACCTAAATATATCGCAAACAATATTTACCTTTATTGTGTGTGATGAACTTTTTTTTTATTGTATTCTATTCTACTTTAAAAAAATGTTGATTCCAAACCACTAAAGGGATTTAATGACCTACCAATAAGTGGCAGCTCTTGGTTTGAAAAATACTGCCTAAATCCATTTCCTTCCTTTACTCTTAATCCTGTTTTACTGGGAAATTGACTGTATTCTCTGCTGCATGACTCCTGGCACCACACATGAACACATATATATACACACACACTCTCATACTTCTTAGCTTCTTTCCCGGCTTCATCTGGTAACAACTGCTGTATTCACATATTACCTTTGACCACAACTGCCCATCCACCCACTCAGTTGCGGGATGGAGAATGGGGTTGAGAGCCATCGGCTGTGAGGTCCACCACACGGCAAGAGCGGTCTTGAGCTCTAGGAGGGCCTCTACTCAAGTTCCCCAACACACACCTCCGTGAACACTCTTCCTCAGGTCTCGATACCATCCCGCCACAGTATTAAAGGACAGGGTATTCTCAAAGCCAAATTTGTGCCCTAGACTCTTCTATCCTAATTGTCCTGTTTAAATGATCATCTTGCACTCTTTACATAAAGGAGGAGAAATGAACATCTAGATGATCCGATCAGATGCACTGGGTACAGTTAAATAAACATATTATCTAGGTAGGCTAGGGCCCCAGGGGGAACTGATAGAGAAATTCTGACCACGTGGCCAGTACCTAATGGCAGGTTTCTCTGAGGATCCGGGCTCTAGAGGCTTCCCAAAGCCAGCAAACCAATAGCCCTTGCTGGAGTAGTGCACGTCATCTTGTCCACGTTGTTTGATGAATGTTTATGATTGTAAATAAGGGGAATTGGAGGGCAATGCACACACCAAATGACACGTGTATCAGGAGAGGCTTAAGTTAAACTAACTACAACATGGGCAGCTGGCTTTTAGAGCTTAGGAGGTTGGCCTCAAATGTAGCAGGCAGGTAACACAGATGACATATTAGAAGTGTATGGAAGGAACACTGGGGACGAAGTAAAGACTCATGGCCCAGAAAAAACAAAGCCTAAGGCCCAGACCTCTCACACACACATTCTAATTCTAAATTAAGCCAACTGACTTTTGATTAAGAGCTTTTCCTGCTTGTCCTGCAGTTTGAACACTTCTATGCCTTTCAGAATAGGTGGTTCCTAGGCTGGGATGAATCAAACCCTATTGGTGCTAGGTTAGCCTGAAAAATAAAGATCAAACCACAACAACACTCTCCCAACAGTATTCCACCCCAAAAACGTCCCTGGGAGAAAAGAAAGCAAACTCTTGCCACAAAGTCATCTTTCCTAATTCTTCTGTTTGAATGATCACATTGTACAATTTACACAAAGGAGAGGAAAGTGGAAATACAGATGATCTGATCAGATGCTTTGGGTACAATGGTACATAAACATGTTCCTTACCCCTGTTCGCTTCAACATAAAACCTTCATTAACTATCACAGACATTCATCATAGTAAGCCCTAGGGGAAGGAAAGCTACTTAGAAGGATGCTGAGCATGTGTGGGCATGTGCATATCTGTGTATGAGTGTCTGTCTGCATGCTTGGTAGCTCATCTTCTCAGGGCAAATTCTTTAATTTACTCAATCCACACCTACCAAGTTTCTATTATGTTCTGGACACCTATGCCAAGCTCTGGGGAGGAAGCTGTGAACAACAAAGACAAAGCCCCTGCCCTTTAAAGGGGTGAACATCTCAATTCAATCCAGATGAGAGAGACAGGATATTTTTCTTTTGCTCTATCAAAACATAAAGCTCAGATTTTAAAGATACATTTGAAGTTATTTAAGCACAAGTCAGAAAGTATGGTTTGGTGCCTTCTGAAATTCAATAAAGAAAATAAACAGCATCACATTGCTCAATTAGTTTAGTTCAGCAAACTGTTTTTACAGTCACAATGTGTATGTCTCCTAGTGGTAAATTCCACCTCTGTCTTCTATTATGAACCCATGTGGTGTGCAGGGACAGTGAGAACTGATTTTTCTTTATAGTCAAAAGAGCTTTAGACAAAGGATGACTGCTCCCGGATATGAGGCACAAATCCTGGAGTGTGAGGAAATGGAAAGATGATTGGTTGTGTCATAGGTTCTTTGATTTTGGAACATTATTTTATACATTTGTTGGTTAAAAACAAACAAAACAAAAACAAAAACATAAAAAACAAAAAACAAAACCTAGTTCCCCATCTTTCCCTATAATTAAAAAAAATAATAAAAGAAATCTTGTATTATCTGAGGACCAAGTACATTCCATGTTCCCATGTGTCCCTCGTATTATTATTTTTTTGCAATTGTTGCATCTTTTTGGATATGACATCAACTCCTTCTTAAATGAGAGGTAGTGGAATATACTTCCATTGAAACCAAAGGCAATTAAAATTTTGTATTGAGGACTTGTAATACCTTCATATAGCTGGAGATACCTGAGGTGCTACTAAATTAGGGTTGGTTACCACTAACTATAGAAAGACTATTTCATTATATCAAACTAGAAAACAGACTGTGCTGATGGAGGTGACTCAACTATCCATTTTACTGGCCTCTATTATGCCTAACAAGAGTAACTGAAGGAAACAACCCTTGGGGATGTGTAAACCTAAATCTCCTGAGACACATAAACTTCACAGTTGTAAATGTTAACGCATTTTGCTTCTGTTTGGTAAAAATAATTGCATTTTTTTTTTCTTTAGGTCAGAATGCTTCTTTTCATTCAATAGCTGGAGTTCAATTTTGTTTCTACTCTCAAGGAACTTGCCCTACCTTAAAGGTCTTCAGAACCTCTTGAGAGTTTTTGGGCTGGGCATAAGGCTTGGGTGTCAGCATAGGCACTGCTTTGGGAGTGACAGTTTTGCTTGGAGCCCCACTGCCTGCTGACGTGCTGGCATCCAGAGCACTCGTACGAGCAATGGTGGTTTCAACAGTGGCAGTGAATTTGGGCGGAGGCAGTGACTGTTGCCGCAGGTACTTCATGGGGTTGGGTTCGTTTGCTGAGGAGGATAAGTTTGGCTCTGTTGAATGGCTTCTCTCCAGGATTTTTGGCATCTCCAAGCGTTCAAGAACAGCCTCACTGATGGTGAACCTCTCAATGTATTGCTGAAGGATCCCCTCTGCCTCCTCTTGGGACCGTGCATTCTTATATGCTTCATGCAACTCTCTCTCTCTCCGCTCTCTAAAGGAAGCAATAATAGAGTCAGCAGTCACACAAATTGCAAAGAAGACCTTGGTAAAAACTAAGGCAGAGCTAAAGGGATATAGCCCAGGGGATGTAAAATACTGGTTTAGAGCCTTGGTGAAAGCCAACAGTTTTTAGAAAAAGATAGCATATCTAGATAATATTGTGCATTCAGTAACAAACAACAGGAAGAACCCACTTTTCTTGAACAATTTCTCTGTAGGTTTTGATGCTTTTCCTTCGCTCACTAGTCCCATCCTCTCCAGCCAGTAACTTCTCCATTTTTTTCCTTTCTTCCTCTTTCTTGATTAAGTCCTGAGAAGCACTTCTTCTGCGACTTTTCCAACGAGCCAGGTCCTGAGGGGAGAGAGGTATATAATATTATTTTCCAGGCTTGCACATAATTCCATTTCTACTCTTTGGAGTTTAATGAGCCCTGACTATGGGCACTATGCTAGGGCTTTCCCATAAAACCAAAGTGAGTCTGGTTGAAACCAGAACATCTCAAAGGCAGAAAACATCCATATGGCATCTATGACCCATAGCAGGGCAGAATGTTTATTTAAACATGGCAATGTGAAACATGCAAACATATTCCACATGAGTTGTCAAATTTTAGAGAAGCCCATCACAGTGTAGTTATATGAAACTTCATTTCTTCCTGTTTATACATGACTTCCGCATTGTGAATGGAGATTACTCTGACTTTGCTGACAATAGAATGGTGGGGATTAATCACACATCAATTCAGTTTCCTCAGGGAGGGAAGAAAAAGTGGAAGAAATTGGCTTTTGGGGTTTTACAGATCACCACAAGTCCTATGGGCAGTTACGGCAAAGTGATAAAGAGTTAGGCTTCTGGGTCAGATGGATGGGACTTTGCAGTTCTGGGAAATAATCTCAGCTCTATCTCTTCCATGCTTTGGAATCTCAGGCACGTTTCTTAGCCTCTGTACCTCAGTGTACTCATCTCTAAAATGGGCATGATAAGAGCACCTACCCTCAGTGGCTTGCTGGAGGGTCAAATAAGATGGCACATGTAAAGCGCCAGGCACCAGTAAGTGCCCAATATATTGCAGACAGAATTATTACTAAATTTTATCAACTTTCTTTTTTTTTTGACTAACAGCAGAATGAAGATCGCAATAGCTACCTCAGAGTGCTCTGTGAAGATTAATGAAATAATCAGTTCTCCCTCCTCTTATCTCTGTCTTCAAGCTCTGCCACTGTCCTGGATCTTTGCTCTCAGCACACGAACAATCTCAAGGCCCTCACGGGGCTCTGGAGCCTTCCTTCCCTGGTTCTAGTCCTGGTTCCCCCACTCACTAGCTGTGTGACTGTGGGCAAATTACTTAGCTGTTCTGGGTTTCCTCTGTGAAACCGGAGGTCATAACAGTTCCTAGCTCATTGGGTTACTGGGAATAGTAAATGAATTTTTACACGTAAAGCACTTAGAACAGTGCCTAGCATATGGCATGCTTTCATGGTTGGCAATCATCATCATCATCATCATCATCATCATCATCACTTTTGAATACATAATCTCAACAGACAGTGTTTTCTCAAGGCTATATCCCATCCCAGTTGCCTCCTTCCCGCTCTCCTCTCCTTTAGGCCAAGCTTCCAGCAAAGCTACTTGCGGACTGCATGTCTGTGCTATTCACTCCTCACCCCTCGTCTTGCTAATAACCTTCTTTTAATTCCCACATTTTCTGTTACTGTTTAAATCCTCTAGGGGCTCCCTCTCACCAACCATCCCCAATCTAAGTTCCCCACAGGGCCTTCAAGTCGACCCACCCAGCCTGATTTTCGGCTCCAAGGGGCCTCTAACCCATCAGCTTGAGCAGCTCCCCCGCTGCCCATGGGCTTGGCCTCTACTCACATCTTGCCATTTGTCGTCCTCTTCCCTCAGTTGGTTATTTATCAGCTGCAGCTGCTCCTGGCGGGCCCTGCTGTGCGGCTGGACCGCGGCCTCCTCATCACACCGCATGTCAAACATACTTGTGCTTCTGATGAGGAGAGAGCAAAAACAAAAATTGAATGGGCTCAGCACCCAGCATCTTTCCACAGGTTCTGGGCGTTCTGCCACGTGGGGGCACTACCGTGTTTGGAAAACTGCCCTTTCCCTCAGCACCATCAACAGCAGCACTGTTTGCCCTCTGTTTAGACCTACTCTTTCTGCTGCAAAAGCCAAAATGACACGACTTTTGTCTTCAGTGACGACCCGGAATCAGGTCAACATAATTTTATGTGTAGGTGCCAAAGTATATTTAAAGAAGAACTAGAGAAAGATATCTGAAGTTCTGGACTCCTCTCATTTGAAAATGTATTAAATATAAAATGAAGAGAATTAAAAAGTATGACATGGGGGAGTTTGTAGGCAGTGTGATGTTCCATGCAGTGAAACCTTAACAGTAAACGCTTCTTTGTGTAAAGAGCTGGCTTAAGTGTTCAAGGAGGTAATTTCTCCATTTTCAAAAATATCACATGGCCTCAAAGCTAAGACATCTACTTTTTTCATATTGTATTTTCTGAATTTTGGATGTGTTTAACATCTATCAGTTGATGATTTAAGTGTTTGATTTATTTATTTGTCCCTGTAAAACTGACCATAAATTGACAGTGCAGTTGATGGCATTTTGGAATGAAGAGAACAAGGAATAAAATATTTAAATCAATATATACTTTACATCCCAATATTCTCACAATGCCTCAAATGTCAGGATGGCCCTGAATTTTCTGTTTTTAAAAAAGGATAGGAAAAAAACTGCATTTTTAAAGAAAATGTTAGTCTGTATACATACTTGATATATTCTACAGAGCTTTTTAAATGGTGGGCAATAACACAGGGCCTTTTCCATGGTCTACTTAATAACCCTTTGTTACAGCAAATGTTAAAGTAGCCAGACGAAAATGGGTAAAAACTAAAGCAAAATCCTCCATTTTTCTGCCTCAAAGAAATGACTTGCTCTGTGGCCAAGTAGACTAAATCATTCAAGAATCATCAACACGGAGGGTCTTTTAAAATTCACTGTCAACCTCTAGGAACAGAAGACTGTGATAGTTCATTTTTGAAGCCAGCTTAACACAAAGAAAAAGAAAAGCCATGCACTTGGACACCAACTAATTCCAGGCATCATCAGTGGTGCCTAAAATAGTTATCCCAGGGCCAGTCAATGAGCAGTGCCAGCATCTTTGGATGCAAGGGTTCCTTGGCAGGCTGTGTTCTGAAAGGAGATGGCCACCCCAAAGCAATGGCCGCCCACCACCTTCATTTCAGTCCACTCACAGTGAATCTGCATAAACACATGGGTGCCTCTTCTCTCTTGCTAGGTATGGGGCAATTTAAGTCTGACCTAACAGAACTAAACTGAAGATTATACCTATAATCTGTCTTCCACAAGAGTAGTCTAATAATCCAATTGCATGGAAGGATTTTTATCTGAAGCTTCTACTAGCAGAGAGATGACAAACCATGGTGAAGCTGCCTGCCCGCACTCAAGGGACAGTGGCGATTTCTATACAGAGCTCTGCCTTCCAGAAAGATCAACTGTAGTCCTCAAAGGGTGTGTAACATTCTCTGTGTTGTGTGTGATTTTTCACCTATTTTAAACTCTTTATAAACGTTTAAGATATAGGAATTTGCAGGGTTAGGTAGGGAAGTCTAATCCATGTTTTTTAAACTTCATGGAACAAAACTCACTTAAACAAGCTTTTAAGAAAGAGGCCAAAATTCATCCTCTCCTTCCCCTCTCAGTTAAAAATATATATATATATATACATATACATATATATATATATATATGTATATGTATATATATATATATCTCCAGTCAAGTCAGTTCATCATTTAAGGCAATTTACAATCTTTACTAAGATCCTAGAAGAAATCAACCTCTCTGGGCTAGGACCCTCTTGTAACCCACTAAACAGGTGGCAGATTGTGGGAGAGAGAGGAGGTCCTTTCCCTCTGCTGCACCATCTATAATTTCTAAAGTGCAGAATTTTGGTTTAGGCCACAATCTGTGGTCATAGAGTGAGATCTTCATGGGGAAGCCTTCTCTACGATTTGGGGTTTTGTCATCCCACTTGAAGGACATGGAGAGAATGGAAGCAATGTTTTTTCAGAACCATATTCTTCTGTCCTGGATTCCCATCTCTGCTTCCACTGTGCAGCTCTAACTACCTCAGTCCAAATGTGGCCAAAAGCTGGCTAGTTAAATAAAAATGAAACCTCTTGTTTGTGCTTACATATACTAGGAAGTACTATTAACTTCCCAGAGTTTGTTTTTTTTTTTTTTTTTTTAAAGAAATAACAGCAAACTGGGCACAAGAAAAAAATGACAAAAATATGAGCAATATCTGTATGCCACTTTGAAAAAAGGAAGCGAGAAAGTTGAGGTTTTATAATAGTTGGCAGAAAATGGGCTGAGTCATTTTAGAAATTGTTCCTATTTAGAAAATGTTCCCTAGTTCAGAGCTGAGATTAAGCTTCCAGAATGAAGAGGTACGTGTCTGGGGAGAAGGGTTGTGGAATGGCCCAGGTTCTAGATATTGATGTGACTTGGATAAACCTGTGCCTTTTTGGGGCTGCTGGGATAAGGGCACCTGGTTGCAGAGCCTAGGAGTCTCACTTGGTGATGGGTGCCATTTTTGAGGGCCAGGATTAAATAACCTTCAAGGAAAGCCTGGAAATTGCTTCTCGGTCAGGCCTAAGGTAAGGGAATTAAAAAACAAATGGCCTGTTGCTCTCACAATGTACAGGCCTCGTTGGTGTGGAAAGTGGAGGGAGAGGGGGTGTATAGAAATGAGGAAAAGGGCAAGAAGGTGAAACTAAACCTATGGAAACATTCTTGGCTTGCCAGGAGGTGGAAATTTCTCTGTTTGCCTGTTGTAGGTCTGCTCCTGTCCTGCATTTTCCTTTCAGGGCATATCTGTTTTTGATTGGGCTATATTTTAAGAATGTGTCAATTATTGAAATTTAGCCTGTGCCAATAATTGCCTTTAAAGCTTTTGAAAAAGGGAAACAGTAGAATAGAGAAACTAAAAATAGTATAATTTTCTATTTAAAAAATGAATTCCTGATACCATGTTTTGATTTTGCTCTCACAAGATTACAAGTGAATTGTATCTACTTCAGGTGGGAGTTTTAGCACTTGGGATATTCCTAGATAAGACCTCTGGAAAAGAAATTCCTTTTACTTTCCTCAGTCCATGGGGCTGCTTTTTGTAAATTTCGAGAAGGAGAGAAGGGAGTCCCCATCCTCAGCCCCTTTAAAAAAATCATTAACTTTGCCTCTGGGTAAGGTTTCATACTCAGGTGCAGGTAAATTCAAAAGGTCTTTAGCCGTAGCTTCCTTTCTTTCACTTTTTAGGGTTTTCCAGAGGTCTATTTTAGGCAAATTGCAGCTTTGCATTAACAAAGAATAAATGCATTCTAACAAAGTGTTTTGGCTGACTAAATCAAAGTAGCGTTTTGTCTGTCAATCTTTTATAATCCTCCTTTCAGTGAATGTCAAATATTTCCACAGCAAGTTTTAAAAGAAATAACAGACTCCTTAACTCTATGCAGCCAGTGAAGCTAAGCCTGAACTTGGATTTGAGACATGAATGTTTTGTGTGTCGGGCCACAAACCAATAATAGATACACCCCTGGCAAATGAGAAGATCTCTGAGAGCTAAGAGTGCAAATTATGCTGACATCTTGAACTCAAACATGGAAAATGCATAATTGGAAGACACAATACTTTGCCTAATCTCATTGTCTTCTATGGAAGTAATATTTGTGTCTCCTATACCCTTATTTAGGCCCCTCACCCTGTGACTTGAAACTATGGCTGGTCAATTAAGACAGGCAGAAAAAGTGAAGGGTTTATCCTTCCCAAGGCACAGACAGCAACGAGGCCACAAAATGCCTCTCACCAGGAAGGACAGACGAGAGGCAGCTGCTCAGCCGACTACTGACGTTGGAATCAGATATTCACCACGTTTCTTCAAACACAAATTCCTCAAATCTGAGAAGGCTAGTATTCTGCAAAGAAACCTTTTGCCTTGTAGAGTAGAGTCAGTAGGATTTGCATATGGGAAATCCATTTTTGAAACTGAGTTAATAGGATCACAAATGGGAGGGTGTGGATTCTTCTTAAATTTGGTATGTGAGGTGGGGAATGGGGAATGAATCTCTGAGAGGAGTGAAAATCAAGTAGCAGAGAGAGGAAGTCCAAGTTGTGTTTCACCTCCTTGACTCCTGGCTATGCCACAGACCTCGTGTATGAAACCCCAGCGTTTTGGTCTCAAGCATCCCACATTTTGCATCACTTCAACCTGGGAGGAATTGGGCTTCTGAATCTATAATTAGAGGTTTGGAATTTATTTTCTTAGTTTACAAAAATGTAGCTATAGGAATGACTGTTCCATTGTTAACTCTAAGCTCCAACATATCAAAAACTAAATGCAAAATTCAGAATACTTTTTTAATACTTCCGTGGTTCAGGAAAGATGCCAATGCCCAAAACGTAACTAGAACAACATCTTTAGCATGCTCAGTCTATGAAAAGCAAATGTTAAGTTTTAAGCAGCAGCTGCATATTAGAATCATGCTTAAGTTGCTTTTTCATTCATCTCTCCTGCACATAACATATGTTCTGCATTCCAACATCAAGAGTTCTTCTGAGGCTGCAGTCAGTTAGTTATTCAGTTCACTGTTACATCAATTGCATTTCAATTAGTGGTAAGTACTGGAAGCATGCACTTTAGGCTAGTAATTAACATAATCCTACAAATACAAGACAACTTACTCTGCGTCATCAGACACAGGAGTTCGCGGACCGTATCTATAAGACCAAATACAAAATTAGAGGGCTGGCAAGACAGAACGTTAAAGCTGAAACAAGCTGGAAATAAAAACTGCCGGTGAAATATATGACTGCCAAACCTTTTTGCTGATCCTACAGGAAGAGTAGTGTCATTATGCAATTTGTGATATTCATTACCTGCTTAAAATGAAGGAAAGGCCTTGACATTTTTTAAAGAATGCAAAATTTGTATTAAAACCCAGAGGAGAAATGAAAATAATCCCCATGCTTCCCACAAAGAAAGAATCTGTTCAATATAAACACAAAAAGGCTTAGGTACAACCCACAATGTTTAGAGAAGGGAGCTTTAAAAAAAACCTATGTTATGCTCATTCACAAACAGTTAAATTGTTCATGCCTTTATGTTCGGCAGTAATGGGCTGTAATGGATACCCAACATACAAGCACACACTTACTGACCCTTTCCCTGATGTGTTAATGCATTTGCACAAATGACATCAAAGAGCATTTCTGCAGTTTTCTGAAAGCAAACCAGAACTCCAACCAGAACCCCAATCAGTGCCTTCCTCTTGCATTTGACAAAAACCACAATTCCTAGAAAACTGGCAGCCTTAATAGAAACCAGGCTTGGATGATCTCCTATAACTCGAAAAACCAAAGTTTTTTTTCCGACAATTTATATTCTTCTGATATTTAGATCTATCTGTAAAATAGTACCACTGCAATATAATCAACTTAAGTTACAATGTGTTTGCTAAAACAAAGAAAAATATCAAGCTAGAAAAAAATTAGAACATGACAAGGGCACATTTCAAGCACATTAAAAAAAATAAAAAACAAAAAAACAGCTCCCACAAATGACTGCCTTCTCAGGAAACCAATTTTAAGGAAAGACTCTTACCTATACACTGACAAGCTGCTCGTTTCTGCACTTTGATGGTGGACAAAGAATTATTTGAGCAAAGAAAAAATGTCTTGCTTTCAGTTTCCAAAACAGTAAATTTTGAGGGGTGTCAGCAAAAAGTATGTGGTTCCATGCTCAGTTTCATAACAGTTTATAGGGAAAAGTGATTTCTGAAAACATCTGCCTGTCACCATAGAGAAAACAGCCCAGAACACATGGGTGCACACACATAGACACCCTTCGTGCTTGGGCTTTTATCTTTCTAGAACAGTTTACATTCATCAGTAGTTATTTTCATTTGCACTGAAGACAATGATAGCAATGTAAAAACTTAAAATCTGTTGAAATGGCTAAAAACAAGCTAAGGGAAGGGTTTGTGGATGTTTATCTTCTGGCAGTGAGACTCCTTTTCTCCTTCTCTGGGGGATGATTTCAGAAGGTGCTAAAGTTTAACCTAACAGACTCAATTTTCCCAAATACTATCACACTGAAGCAGATAAAGAGTGGATTCCAGCACATCTAAAGGGATTGTGTGAGTGCTGTTAATTCTGATGATTGGCTTGATGTTACCCAGTTAATAAATAGACTTGCTGGAACAGATGTACTCAAATATAGTGATTTCTAAATTATGTATGGAAGACAAAGAGGGAAGTTATTCCTAACAGATGGTCAGTCTAGAAATAATCTATTAATATTTGGTTTGAGTTTTTGGTCTCTACTTGAACATTTTTCTTAACATCTTTTTGAAGTACAGCATACATGCAGAAAAGTGCACATACCATTCAGATACAGCTCAATGAATTTTCACAAGCTCAACACACCCACAGATATATTTTGCATGTTTTGCATTTTATATAAATGGACCCATACAATATGTACTCTTTTGAGTTTGGCTTCTTTTGCGCAATATTGCATTTGTGAGATTTATCTCTTTTGCTGTTATGTAGAGTGTTTTTGAATTTAAATTATTTCTTATTTCTAATTATTTCTACTGCATTTCATAGGCATCTCTGGCTGTCAACAAATGTAGCTTTCCACTGAAGGGTAAACTTCATCAGGGTGGGGAATTTTCTGTTTAGGTTCCCTATACAGTGAACAGAGCAGACCCTCAAAAAGTATTTCTTGTAATAATGAATATGTTTTTTGGATACTCTGGGGATGGAGAAGCAAAAATAATGCAGTCTCTGAAGATCACCTTCCTGTTTACACTTATGGAGTGAAGGAAGTTTCTCTCAGACTAATTTATTCATTTCAAAAGGGCACCAACTTAAGCAGAACTATCCTTGTTGGTAAGGGGAAGATAATAAAGTCTTGGGTTTCAGTGGCTTTCCCAGTCATCCTATAGGAGACTGAAAAGTAAAGGCAAGTTAAAAAAAATCACTAATAGAGAAATTCTTTAATGCAAAGTAGTTAATAGGCTATGGGGTTTAAGATTGGCCAGAGAGGTTTCAGTGGTTATAAGCATCCCATGCAAAAAAGTCAATTAATGAATTTTAAGTTTGAGGGCAGGGGTATTTAGAAAGAAAAAGGGAATCCATGCATCTATTGAATGCATTTATGTAAACTTCAGCACTCATAAACACTTCAGAATTAATAATTAGCTGGTTATATATTTCCATATTAGCTTCCTTCGATGTGGGAAGGGTAAATGAGTTTACTGCTCATTTAAGATTATCTCCCAGCACCCAGGAGAGTATTTTAGACATAGTAGTTATTCAGTAAATATTTGTTGAAAGGAAACATGAATTCCCAAGGTGCACGCTTGCTCAATCACACAATTATGTCACATTATTAATCTGACAGCACTGACAGTACCTCCTTGTGCTCAAACTATTCATTGCTATTTGAATATAGAGAGGTCTCTTTCTGAATCACAAATAAGAGGGACAGATAAAAGTGACTTAGTGGTATCTCCTAGCTTGTACAGGCAATTCGCTGCAGGAGGAAAGTGGCTTTTCACTCAGGTGAAGCTGGGTTGGAATCTTGGTTCCGTAATTACCAGCTGGGTGGACTCGGGCCTCATTTCCCTTATTGCAAAATGCAGATGCAAATACTTTCTCTCAAAGTTTGTGCGAGGAACGAAAATGTTCTAAAATTGATTGTGGTGATGAATTCACAACTATGTGTTGATACTGCGAACCACTGATTGTACACTTTGGATGGATTGTATGGTATGGGAATATATCTCAATAAAACTGCATTAAAAAAGGTAACCACTAGAATAAAGATGCAAACATTATTAAATATAAAAATAATTCTTAAAAATAAATTAATTTTCAAAAAAGAGAAACTCTTATCACATAATGAACATCACATGGTAAGGATAACATAGTGCATAATAAATATAACCAAAAATAATATGACAGAACTGAGACCAAAGATGTATCACAACAAAAACATGTAAATGGGCTTAACTCAACTATTTAAAAAAATGTTCTCTACACTGGCTAACAAAGCAAGCATCAAGTAGCCAAATGAAAACAAAAAGGAATGTTACATTTGGATTGGAAATATCAATACACATATTAGGTGGTAATATTGTATCAATATTCATTTCCTGATTTTATGGTTGTGTGGTAGTTTCTTAGGCAAATGGCCTTATTAGAAGTGTTAAGGGATAATGGAGCATCATATAAAACTTATTCTCAAATGGTTCAGAAAAATATGTATTAATATATATAGGAAGAATTAGGAAGAAAAAAGTTGTACGAGGAGTAAACAAACAGGAAAGCACCTAGAATGTATCCCGTGGGCAGCCTGCCGACTCTCTCTCTTCTTTCCTTTCATTCTAACTTGCTTTACAGCAACCCACTGATCCGGCCAAGCACCCTTTCGGGGCACCTAGATATCAAGTGATGGCGATGGACCGGGCAGCAGGTCCAATGCTAACCAACCCAGGATCCACATGTGAGACCCTGGCTTAACTGCTTTTAGGCCTGACGACCTGGTTGTGAAATGGAGCTAACATCAATTCAACTGACCTATGCATTTCCAGGAGAAGATGCACTAGAGGAAGCAGGTACACTTTGGAAAGGTTGCAAAGCACTCTAAAGCTATGAAATTCGGTTAAATTAAATCACAAATTCATTGTAAAGCAAGAATATTAACCCTACTCCCTGATACCAGTGTTATAATGAGACGCTACTGTGTGATTATTATTCAGAAGACAAAATAAAGATGGTGAGGATACTAATTTTAAATTTGTGGAATTAACTTAGGGTTCTCTGTGCTCCCTACTTATCCTCCATTCCAGCACTGTCAAGGTCACATCCAGTATTATAGTGGGGCTTATAATGAAGCAAAGCACTCCTCACTCATTTTTCCGTACTTTTTGATCAAGCAGACCACACTTTCAACAAAAATATCACATTCCTATTAAATAGCATTGGGGACTTAAAACATGTGGGACCTTAAATCAAAACATGAAGCCCAGACGAGGAATGTTTCCCTGATTTTCATTTTTTTCTTTCCTCTGCATTTCATTTTAAATCAAGTCAGAGCATGGGGCAGAAGCCCTGCCTCTAGAAGGCACTGTTTGCTAACGTTGAAATTAAATTAAACTGAATCACAAATTTTGTAAGTGATATGCTTCTTCTTTGGACCTGAAAACCCTCCTGAAATCAGAGTGAAATTAGTTAAGTTAGAAGTTAAGTTCAGCCCCTCTATCCAAAGGTTCCTAGGTGAGCTAGGAAGAAATGAGTTTTCCTGCCCACAAGATGAGAGTCAGAAAGAGTACTTTAATGGGTAAATTCGCCACTGAGCTGCTCCTTCCACACCTGCTTACATGCGGAAAAAAAAAAAAGGAAAATTTATTCTTGGCAAACCAGACCAATTTTAGTCATTCTATTACTGCAAGCAGCAGCAGGAAAGAGGCACAGATGCCCTACAACGCATTAATAAACACGTTTGAAGCATGGATCAAGGCTCAGACCGGAGAAACAAAGTCACAAAAGCACAGAACAACCTTCTGACCTCTTATCTTTCATTGGTATACCCTTGGCAGCTTCCTCCATATCCTGTTGTTTTGCAAATGGAACTGGAAGGAACCGATTTGGGTTGGATCTGGTGTGTCGAAGAGACACCCCAGTTCTCCTGGCCATCATGTCATCCTTTCGCGAGTCGAACAACTTTGCTTGGCCTTTCAGTCCACTGCCATTCCAGGCAGGTGCTGTCATCTTCTCGGAGTTCTCTTCTGCCCCGGAAGCCTCCCATTCAGCCCGAGGGCACGGACTAGGGCAACATTCAGTCCAGCCAGTCAAAGGCCATTTATTGCTAAGGATATGTTCAGTAGCGTCACTCACTGGCATTAACTCAAGACAGAAGAAGCCAATATCCATGGAGGCAGCAGCACACACAGCAGCTGAGTGGGAACCCCCTCTTTTTAATACCGTGGAGCATGCAACTGGTACTTAGACAGGAATGGGCTTCCCTTTATGATTTTCATGATTCCTGAGAGAAAAGCCTTTCAAAAATGAGACGTGACCAGCACCCAACCACATGCGAAGGCTAAAATACTCTACCCAGAGGTGGCACAGAAAGCGGAACTCGGGTCCTAGGTTGGGCACATTCTTTTAAGTGATATAACACCACATCACAAAAGTCATCAATTGAAGAGTGGGTCTCTAAGCTGTTTTCTGGGAACACAGCAGCCACACACAGCAGAGGCAGCACAACATGGAATGCAGGCAAGGCGCTCACAGTGGCTGGCTCCTCTCTTCTGATCTTTCTGCCCTTGGGGGCATCTCAGAATTTCTTTGAGCAACTCCTTCACTCTCTTCTTTGCCATCTGGTGGCAGCTGTTTGGATGTAACTAAAGCCAGAGGACAGCTTTACCAGTAGGAAACAACTCACCCCAGAGTCCCCGATCCCACCTGTTATCCTTCACCTCCTGGGGAGGAAGGAAACAATGCTCCTCACCTTTATCTGGGCTCCTTGAGCACTCCCCCAACCTGCAGACGTTCTCCTCCTGCACATGCAACACAGGAGCCAGCCAGGAGACTCTTTTGCAATAGTCATCTACTGCTGAATTCACTATTCTGCTGATAGCCAAGTAGCATTGGTGGCAAGAGACAAGAGGGAGAAGGGTCATGAAAGGAGGCATTGAAAGTATTTGTGACTGAAAAATTAAGAGATGGGTATAAAAGAGGATGGTCCAGTTGCTCTCATTCCAAATGCCGGTCAGTAAGGATGACATAATCCAATTGAAATAATGGAATGTGAACTCTGCCAAGAGCCTGGGAAAGCCAAAAGCCTGGCATGACTCTGTCATCTTGCGACTGAGTGGTGGGCTCCTTAGAATTCAAGGACTCAAGGATGCATTTCTTATTAACCTCTTACCTCTCTCCTCCTCCAGGCTCCCCACCAGCTACCGAAATCCTAACTGTGTGTCTTCTTGTGTACTAAGGTTATTTATGTCTACAGCCCTGCTCTCCTCTAAGGTGTCATCCACAGTTGGAGACCAGCAAAACTCCTCTGTACATCAGGGACCATCAACTGTTTCCTTTGGATTTCAAGGACAAAGCATGGAGGAGAATGTCTTGAGTGGTTTCTCCTGCCAAGGAGAGCCTTCCTTTGCTCCCACCATGCAGGCAGAGTGGAGGTTCTCTGAATAATCCAGAGTCTTATTAATAGCCTATAGCTGCTTAATGGAAGACCAGCCCACACAACTGAATCCCCCCAAAAGCCCTTGGGGATTCCTAGCTGGATGGCCTTAAATGAGGATGAGAACTGGTGATGAGCCTACAAGGTTACATCTAGGTGTTCACTCAAATTTGGATGGTAGAAACCTCTGACTTACAGGAACCCCCAAAAGAGGAATCTTTTTTTCCACTCAAGATTTATTGTATAATTCGGAAAAATAGAAAAGAAGGGAAGAGATCTATACTTTCTTTGTGTGTCTAATTAGATGTCCAAAACTATTTTCGTCCCTCTGTGGGACAGGAAATAGGGAAGTTGTAGATAAAACTGATTTTTATCAATGTATCTTTAGAAGCGACATCATGACAGCATTCCATATAATACATTCACTATTTTCAAATAAATGAATGCTTAATGCAGCCAAGGGAAAAAAGGTCATTTGCTGAGATTATTGGCATTCCCAGGCAGTGATTCTGGCGACAACAGAATCAAACTGGAATCCAGCCATGTAAATTCACATACACAGGCTTCCCCTCAGTGTGACCCACTAACATTACCTCTTTCTACAGAGCAAAAAAGCTTGTTAAAACTCTGTCATCTCCAGAGGGTTATTCCACATGCTTCAAGCAAACTCTTTAAAGAAGCAGGGATTCCCATGCACATGTAGGGTGAAAAAATACCTGCAGTCTTTCTGTGGTTTAAGCATTTGTTCTTCCTCTAAGTTGGAAGTGGCCACTGAGGCAGGGGACCCAGAGTAAGTTTGACTCTTGCTGCCACAACTGATGATCTTGTCTACATCCTCCCTCAAGCCAGCCTTGCCAATGCTGAGCCGCTTCCATTTCTGCTGATCTATCTCTGTCACTGGTCCAAAGTGCACAAACTTCTGCCTAGGGCTGGAAGCTTTCTTATAGGCCCTTGCTTTACGGCTGGCAAAGTCATCATGGAGAGCAGTTTCTGCTTTGATTTCTGGTGAAGGCTCGGGGGCACAGATGTGCTGAACATCTCCATCCCTAGTCAGAATCAGAAATAAGTTCCAAAGATTTCTAAGACCAAGTATCAATTGCTAAGAGGTTTTTTTGGTTTTGTTTTTTTTAATGTTAGGTATTTGAAAAATATTTCTCTGGTTAGAGTGGAATTATTTTTCCATTAATCAGTCAAATGAAGAAATCATCATTGTCTATTAAATAGTGTTTTGTTTCTATAGCTTTCAAAATATCACTAACACAATAAGTGACGGTATGAGAAAGTCTCAGCCATGATGAAATAAAGCTATTTAAAAATCAAGTTTAAATTCCTTAAGGTAAATAAGCCTATAAAAGTAAATAACACTTCATGGCAAGTCAGTTGGATTAAAGAGGATGTTTTCCGTCCACGTGGCCTGTACCTTCTACTGTTAATAATTTCAACCCATGCAGAATATGGTCTTCTCTAGAAGCTCTCGTATTTTGAAAGGCATTTTTTTCAAGCCATCAGAATAAAACTGACACAAGGATAAGCAATTCATTTTTTCAAAAGTAAATAATACCACTGCCAGGAAGCAAGACCACAGGAAAACATGACACACCTTGTCTTTTCTGACACTTTGAGTCTCTCCCAGGTCTCCAAGTCGGCTTCTGTTATCTTGGAGACTGAGACAAAGCTCGGAGCCTCACGGTGAGGAGTAAGTCTTCCCTGAATTCTCCGCTGTGCCAGGTCATCCTTGTAAAGATCAGGCTTCTTCCTAGATCCTTCTTCTGCAGGTTCACACCCGCGACCCCGCGTAACACAGGTCACTGCTGACTTGATTTCTTCTGTTTGGCCCTGGTTTCTGTCCATTGGATCCAGCCCCCACATCATTAGGAAAATCGGGTTCAAGGAAGGGGGAGCAGACAGACAGAATATCAAGCATGGAAATTCAGAACCCGAGGACAGAATGAAATGATGGGAGCATCTTTCCCTTTCTCAAAAATATGGAATCAATCGGAACTGTGATTACTTTCATCTATGCTACCCTTTTAACACTGTAATGAGATGGAGTTTTTCCACCAGATGACAGTCTCTAGTTTAGTTTAGGATAAGAAGCCAGGGCTTACTGAAAGACTATCAAGAACAGTAATGAGATTTTGGTTTGATAGTAGTGATGCCCAAGTCCCACACAATTCAAGTTACTATAATAAATTCAAGTTTTTTGATTGAATCCCTTTAGCCCTCTTGGAATGTCTTACTGCACAGTAAAATGTTTGTAACGAGTGCTGATCCAAATTCCAAGATTTTCTTGGAGATAACTGGAACATTGTTCACATGTTAAACAGCTCAACCATAAACACACAGTTGCCAGAAAGTGTATTTAAATCAGTTCTGAACAGAAACTTTCAACGTTCAAACTCAATCTCTGGTACATGATAATGTCAGTCAGGTTTGGCTAATGTAAATGCGAAGAACAAATAGAGGGGATATCTCCTTTAACTGGATTCACAGAGCTAATACCCATTAGTTTCTTCTGTTAATAACTGTTCACCATTATTGATAATAAAAATGATATTTTCAATTGTTCTCCTAAAAAGTGAACATTAGCCAGTGAATGTTGCCAAAGTCATAATTTAAACAGAAGCTGCAGCATCCATATGTATCAACAGTCTATCACATTAAAAGTCAATTTCTAGGTAAGAATACTTCTTGAAATAGAAAATCTCAACAATATGCATAAATAGGGACTACTTATTTTTTCAAAATGTATAACTTGGCAAAAACTGGAGTGGCCAATGACTGTTACTAATTACACAAATATAAAAATGGTTTTGCATGTGGGAAAGCAAATGAATGTCATGTAGAGAGTTGAAAAAGGGATGGTATTCAGGAAAAAACATAAAGCAAACTGGAGTCTATGGTCAACAGTAACATTGTAATATACCTCCATTAAATGTAACAAAGGCAATATGCCAATGCTAAATGTATATAAGAGGGGGATATAGGGGAGGAATATGGGATTCTTGGTAGTGGTGTTATTTGCTGTCCTTACTATTATATTGTATTGTAAGACATGTTATTTTTCTTTTTATCATTTTTTTATTATTGCTAAAAAAAAAACAATTTTTCTTGTAGTAATCAATATGTTCAAGTGCTGATTGTGGTGATAAATGTACAACTTTATGATGATACCATGAACAACTGATTGTACACTGTGGATAAATGTATGGTATGTGAATATAACTCTATAAAATTGCAGGAAAATATATATATAGGAGTAAAAGTGTTGGAGAAAACATGGTGAGAGGAATGTACCTATCTACTGTTGATGAGCAGGTAGAATGGTGTAGCCTTTCTGAAGGTAAGTGTGGTGGTTCCACAAAAAGTTAAATATATGGGGACCATAAGGTCCTGCATTCTCATTATAGGGTATGTCATTTGAAGATCTGAGAACAGAGACATGAATGAGCATTTGCAAACTGGTCATGGAGGCAGTAATCATGATTTGCAAAGGGTTGAGATGACCTAAGGGTACACTGACTGAAGAACGGAATGGTGTATTCATACAGTGGAACACTGAGCAACTATGAGAAGGAGTGAAGCTGTGAGACACACAATGAGGTGAATGGATCCTGTACACAGTATTTGAGTGAAGTACACCAGAAATAAAGGCAAACACTTTAATGCCTCACCAATATAGACTAACTACAATGTGTAAACTCAGAATTAAATCTTAGAACATAGCCTAATGTGGACATAATTATTGTAATAGTCCCTAGATTGTAAGTTCCTACAGCAGTTAACTCTATTCCTGAATTGTAATGCCTATCTCTAAACTTTGAGATGCTGATCCCTTAGTGTATAACCTGATTGGTCTCTGGAACAATGCGTATCTCTGAGACACCTGAAACTCAGAGCTGGAGCTTGGCAGATATGAATGTCAGTATTAGTACATACAGCCACTGTCAAAAAAAAAATGCTGAAAAAGAGCCCAGACTTCAATTAGTGATATGAATGAAGCAGGTCTGGTTAAGACCTGGGCAAACGGGGCCAAAGGGTAAAGGTCAAAACTGACTGTGTTTTAAAACTTCAACTTCCATATGAGACCAAGGGAAGAGATGTCTATTTGGTACAGGATCTATATTTTCTAAACAGTACAATTCTACAGTCGGTTTATTCAAACACAATTACATGGAACTTTGAATAGGAAGTGAGATACGGTAGGTTAGTATAGGCTAGAGTGAAATAGTGACACATCCCAAAGTAATTTGGGCAGATAATAAAGAATATATTTACAGCCTCCCTCCCCAGCCCCGAGGAGCTGGGGGAAGGTGCATAAGTGTTGGACTTCCTCACCTGGACTGGTGTTGATGTTGTCCCAAACATTGGGACTGGCAGTTTGAAGTGCTGAGCCCTTGATCATGGGACTTGCCCTTATGAAGCTCGTCACTGCAAAGGAGAGGCTAAACTTGCATATAATTGTGCCTAAGAGTCTCCCCGAGTACCTCTTTGTTGCTCAGATGTGGCCCTCTCTCTCTCTAACTGAGCCACCTCGACAGGTGAACTCATTGCCCTCCCCCCTACGTGGGACCCGACTCCTAAGGGTGTAAATCTCCCTGGCAATGCAGGATATGACTCCCGGGGATGAATGTGGACCCGGCATCGTGGGACTAAGAGTATCTTCTTGACCAAAAGGGGGATGAAAAATGAGACGAAATAGTTTCAGTGGCTGAGAGATTTCAAATGGAATCGAGAGGTCACTTTGGTGGACATTCTTATGCACTATATAGATAACACCTCTTAGAGTTTTAATGTATTGGAATAGCTAGAAGTAAATACCTGAAACTACCAAACTCCAACCCAGCAGTCTGGACTCCTGAAGACGATTATATAATAATGTAGATTACAAGTGTTGACAGTGTGATTGTGAAAACCTTGTGGATCACACCCGCTTTATCTAGTGTATGGATGGATGAGTAGAAAAATGGGGATAAAAACTAAATGACAAATAGGTGGGATGGGGGGATGGTTTGGGTGTTCTTTTTTCACTTTTATTTTTTATTCTTGTTCTAATTCTTTCTGATGTAAGAAAAATGTTCAGAAATAGATTGTGGTGATGAACACATAACTATATGATCATACTGTGACCAGTTGATTGTAGACCATGGATGACTGTATGGTATGTGAATATATTTCAATAAAACTGAACTTAAAAAATAAAATAAATAAAATAAAAAACAAGTCAATTTCTAGGTAAGAATACTTCTTGAAATAGAAAATCTCAACAATATGCATAAATAGGGACTACTTATTTTTTCAAAATGTATCAGCCAAGCCAAAAAACCAAGAGGTATTCTTTTGTTACTTGGGTGATTTGGTGTATTTTCACAGCCTATGCAAATAGAAAGTCTACAGACTTTTCCATTTTCTTTCACTTTGGGGAGGGGGATGACTGAAGGGCATAGCAGAGAACCACCAGGGACTCTTCTTTTTTCATGAGTTCTTTGATGCTTTCTAGAGAGGTCACGGGCTGCCCCAGACCCAGAACTATGTCCCCAAACAGAGTCGAGTGATAGCAGATGACAAATGCAGCTGGAAATATCAGGAATTAAAATTGCATGGAGGATAAAGGGAAAAAGGGAGATACAAAAGCTACTCTTTTTCCTAACTCAAATTGCTGATCCCCATCAACATCCCTTGATGCTAGTCGGTTATCCAAAAGTCTTTGTTTCTTTTGCAACAAATGATCTCTCCCACAAGGCCTTCCAAGAATGGCTTGTTAAAAGGCAGGCCAACAAGAATGGTAAAGACTAAGAGCCTCCTGAAGCTATAATGTGTCCTGTAAAAAAAATGATGCCAGGTCTTCTGTGCTCTAATCCCTGTTCTGTATCTGGGGAGCTTTCATATATTTTGTATCTAGCATTTTCTTAAAAACACTAATTACTCCACTGAGCTCAATGATTCTGCCCAAAGAACCATTTTAATTGCGTAAAACACAGATGAGATATTTATATTCATAGTTCAATAGTCTTACAAATCTCTAAAGTGATGGGCAAATAGATGACAATCAAATAATGAAGATGGTAACTCTGATTTTGTATAACGAAATAAGGAACAACACAAGAATGATAAATTCTGCAGAATGAAATTTAGCAAGCTGACACCCAAAATGAAATTGTAACCCTATTTTAGAAAAAAAAATCACCAGCCTAATCCCTTCTCACTACAATTTTCCTTTCCCAAATTCACCCCAATGTATATTAAGAGGATGTGAGAAAGGCCGGGAGAAAGGAAACTCACTTGAAAACAATTTCCATGATAGAACAAATAGAAATGTATTATGTTGTATGCTTGAAAAGTTTCTTTTTTTGGATGGGAAATACACATCATCAAATGTCCAGGTGATCTAGCTGGTGTGTGGGGGGGAAAGAAAGAGAAACTCTCAGATGCTTTCCTTCCAATATCTAAAAGGAGCTAATAAAAAGAGGGATAACTGTTTTCTGTCCCTTATGAACAGGATGGAGCAGTGTTGAGAGGTGGCTGTTCTCTGACAGGCAATGGTACAAGCCTATTTATGCCACTATTGACAATCAATGACGCTAGCTCCCACATGTGACAATGTATCCTGATATACCACATCTATACACTGGAATTCAGTGTTTACTTGGCAAATTCAGCCCCACTTTGGACATGACCACTCTATTGTCTGCTATCTGCCTTTAAAGGGAATTGGATATCTGCAATTCTACTTCAGAATAAACCACCTTTACAAATCATAAGAAAATGGATCGGGTAAGAAAGGAATAGGCAGTTGTAATAGAAATCACCTTGGCTTAATTATGTTCTCTCTCTCTCCACATGCATGCATGTGCACACACACACCTGTAAACACACACACAAGATGCACACCTTTTATTTTCTAGACTCTTCTTTTCTGAGATTCCCTTTGAGAGTTGTTTGTTGCCATCTGATTTCTCTGCCTCTTTTTTTCGATAAGGCCCATAGAGGAGCTGATTCAATGGCACCACTGGCTTGGTCTGATTCATCCTTGCTCTCCTTGCAGCAAAGTCATCTTTCTCAAGATCAGGCAGTCGACCTGCAACTTCATCTTCCGACTCTGAATCTTTGCTAGGCTGGTGGGTCAGGAAAGGGTTTTCTTTGCGAAGGATAATATCACAAACAGCTTCCTTCTCATCACTTAATTGCTTTTGACTGGTAGAGCAAAATGAAATGAAACTCCACATATTATGAGGCCAATAAAAAATAAAAATAAAAAATCCCCATCTCCAGACACACAACAGTGCTGTTAGTGAAAGGTCTTCTCAATATCGTTAGTGCATTGACATCTGCTAATTGTTTCAGTCCTAGTAGGCGCATAGTTAGGGTAGGTTTTAAAGCTTTGAATTTAGACAGGTACTAGCAATACTAAAAAGTCATTTACTTTACAAGGCCTTATCAGCGTCTGAGAGGCAGGACCCTAAATGGCTCTGAAAGGGACAAGCCAAATTTTCTTCATGAAATTGGAAAAAGGAAGAAGTTTTTTGTTACTGTTCTTTTATCTTTAGCACCAAGTAGGTACTCAATTTGTTTTTGACCAACAGGGCAAAAAGCTGAGCCACCAAGAAACTACTCTGGTGGAAAGCGAATGAATGCAGCCATGTGACAGCACACACAGAATGTGCACCAGATTGCAAACAGTCAGGAAGTTCTTCCTGCAGCACTGTGCTAACCTGAAACATCTGGAATAGTTCATGTCCATGTGTGCGATAGACCCAAGGCATAAAAGCTTATCTTGCCCTGCACCCTCCTATCAGCAGCCCTTCCCTCCCTCTTACACCCCTGCAACTCTCCATCTCGCAGTTTCTCTTCTTTGTTATATTCTAGATTTCAAGTAAATTGTGGTAAGACATTTTGCCAAATGGCTCAAAAGTGATTACTATGGGCTATTTCTATTTTCAAAGGGGGATCTTGAAGGCCCCCAATTTTAAATTCCTAGAGGAAAGCCGTTTATTGGTAGAATATCAGTCAGTAAGCATTGGCATTTTTTGTTCTGGTTTTTGTTCTGGATGGGGAGGATGCAATTGATTGTGCCTATCTAGCATTCAAACAAATCCCCCCACCTACTCAGAAGACCAGCCTTGCTTCTAAATAATAGTAAAATGTTAATATCTGCCCCCCCCCATTGCTTATCTTTTCAGTGCATAAGAATGAGAAGTAAATAAAATTCCTTGACTTCCAAAGAAACTTCACCTACTTTGTATCTGCTTTTTGAGACAGCATTAAGAGTAAATTCTTCAGCTTTAAAGGACAACTCATCTCAGAAATGAAGACAGGAGGAAGGAGCCTGACTTAAGACCAAAATGAGCAATGAAGTGCTGCATGCTCTGGTTGACCAGGTGGCCCAAGTGTCTGTTGCCATTCTCATGCTGCTCCCAACAGACCCTTACACCACTTGACCTTTGGAAAACAGAATCATCATTAGCTTTGCCCATAAAACCCCTTCTCACTGCTGACCATTTGTTCCTAATACAATTTTAAAACAGAATTTAGAAGGGAGAGTGCTTTGTTACCTCAATAAATTTATTTCTTAAAATATGGCATTCTGCCCTGCCCTTTGAGTTGCACACCTGACTCAGTCTCCTACCTGGCCACCTCCAGAACTCTACTCACCCTCCTCTATGCTGCTCCTCTGCCTCCCTAGTCAACAGTTTGGCAAAGACCAGCTGGTGCTGGTTGACTGTGGGCATAATATACGGTCTGTGGGAAATGACAGGCCATTGAATTAATCTCTTCAAGGGTGTCATTTAAAAAGCACATTGATGATGGCAATGAAGGTGGTTAATGGCTACTGTGCACTTTCTAATTTCTAGGAGTTCTTCCAAGTGTTAACTGAATTAACTCTAACACTAACCCTGAAACGTTAGTTTTATTATCATCCCTGATTTATAGGGTAGAAACTGAGATTAGGTTAAGAAACTTGCCCAAGTCCAGGTTCAAACCCAGGCATTATGGCTCCAGTGCTCCTGTTCTTAACCATACCTGTCAGGAATAGTTTTGAAAGTAGAGCATCATAAAATAATAATAATAATAATAATAATAATAATAATAATAAAGTATTATCATTACTTTGGATGTTGGAAAAAGAGAAACATTAGGGTCACTAAATAAAGGGAACCTATGAGCTGTCTTAGAAGGAGCTGTGACTTGTGTTGGTGGTTATAGATACCAACATTTGTCTAGGATTGATGACAGCAGAATGCTTATTAATCATTCCTTAACAATACTTGCACAGCACTTCCCAGTTTACAAAGCCCTTTCAAATTCATCTCAGCTCAGCTGATCCTTACAGCCACTCCGTGAGGTAGTGTGGGTACTGTTACAGTGTTCTGTAGCTGAGAAAATTAAGTTCAGAGAAGCAGCCACCCTACCTCTGTCCCAGTGTGGGAGCAGACCCCTATTCAAATATCTTAAATCCAAGAGCAGTGCTCTTTCCTTTTTTTGACCAGGGGTCCTGAGCTTCACCCTTCCCCAATTCAGGTAGAATCCTCTGGAATAAAACATACACATTCATGCAATGGCCATGCCAATTGGCAACGCCAACTTGAGCAGGGAGAATCTGGTGCCTTGTGAAAGCCCAGCCAGGCTACAAATTCCCCTGGGTGTTTCTTTTTAGGCTAAATGGCCAGTGTGGCAGGACTTGCTTCAAGTGATCTCAATTTAGATATGCGGACTTGAAAAGGGGGTGGGGATGAAGAAAGTTTTCTGTATCACTGGCCACTTAAAGATACTTTCCTGCCCACTTGAAAAACTGTCACAATGACTGATTTTCCACTAACTCCATGAATCCTGTAAATTTAGAGTTTCAAGGCAGACTCACAGAGAGAAAAAAAATGGCACAAAATCTGGACTGGCATTGTCGACCATGGAGTAACAAATTATATGTATAAGGTAGAGATGTCAGGATTGCATTCACAGGTGTCTAGTTAGCAAAATACTTCAGTGAATTTTATAATGTGCTTTTATTTTTCCTTTGAAGGACCTTAAGAGTAGCCTATTGTGAAGCTTTGGTATATTTTATTTTTCAATAGCTACAACTCTCTGAGCAGCTACACTGATTTTCACGAGAACCCTAACAATAGGAACTACAATGTCCACGTTGAGGAGGAGACTATTGAGGTTTCTAGTTCACGTCATCTGAACCTAGGTAAATTAATTTAAGTAAACTTAAGTAAGGGGTTTTGGCTTCATATTCATGGGGAGGTCTGGTACTGCTTTTCAAGTCATTCATAGTTGAGTCGCTTTGGGAAGCAGGATTTGCACAGTAGACACAGCTCCAATTTTCACTTAGGAAGAGCACCGTCCAACATGAAACGGAAAATGCCAAGCCCTGCTTCCAACCTGGTGACCCTGTTCAGCCTCATCTAAAACAAGTAAGGCTATCTCTGTAGGAGAGATTATGGGCCTGAAGGAGGAGAGGCCAGGGTAAAACCCTCTTGTCTCAAAGTTTCTAGGGCTTATATATTTCAAAGTGAGTGAGATAAGGATTTAAACTAAGGAAGAACTGGCATTTTCTTTCACCCCTTTTACTTGGCAACATGTACGCAGCCAGCTCAGACTGGCAGTCAGTTGGTTCTACTGAAGGAAACTGGGCTCTCCAGAAAAGCCTGTTGTGCCTCCTTGTAACATCATGGGCCACACCAGAAACCTCCCTGTTCATGCAGACTCCAAACAGGGCAGCTAAATCCAGAGTTGCAAAGGTTCGTGCAAATGATGTGTCAGATTGGTTCCAAATATCCAAGGAGCTGTTCAGTCACAATCAGTGAAACAGGCATCTGGCAAGGAGGGACTTAAAGGAATACATGTCTGGCACTTAGCTGCATCTGCTCTTCCTCTGAAGACTTCTAAAATGTCTATTGTTCCTTGGAGATTCTTTTCCCTCTGTAATTAATTACCATGTGGTTGAGAAGATTCACAGACTAGCAGAAAATACTGAGTGCTGAAACATATGAAAACAATTAGAAAAGAAGCACAATCACGTGAAACCTATAATTCAGTTAAAAAAAAAAAGGAAGTTGACTTCTCCAATGGGAAACACCAAGTAAGAGAGCTCAACTATCCATGGCATTTTAATTCAGGGGAAGTAAATCTTGGTTCTTATTTTATTCTCTTAAAAACAGAAATCTTGGCTTCTTTGGTAGTGTCTTATATTTGGGATAATTAAACTTAGCTCAATCATAAAACAAAAGAGAAGAAAAAGTAGTTTCTATTTATTTTTTACTTCAATGGAAACTAATAAATACTAACCTCCCTAGATTTATTAAGCACATCTACTTTCCCTCCCTTGGTGCTAAAGTATCTACTAATATATTGTTTAACAGGAAGTTTGGTCCTTCTAGACTTCTAAACTCATGTGAAAACATAGTAACATGCATCTTTGCTCCTTTTTGTATATCGTCTGGGAAATAAAAAAAGAAGGTGTGTGACAGTACCTGGGAAACAATCAAAAACACTCTAAAAAAGTAAAGCTTTTGTTCCTTATCTTTTGGCATTCTTCCCTTCTACATGCCTCTATTCTCTGATCTTTGGAAGCACAGACTTTCCCAGCTAAGAAATGGGCACAGGAAGTAATAGGGCCTCGTATTGGGTTCAAAGATGTGGTGGCCAGAATTCATCAGGATATCAAGTGACAGGAGACTGAGCTTAAAATGCTTTGAGACATCAGCACCTTTAACTGCATGATATTTTTATTTTCCAGAAACCAAGAACCCTTTTCTTCTTCATGATATGCCTTGCATTCCAGTTAAGTGATCTGCTGCCACATTGAAAGCAGAATCTCAAATGTGGATAAACTCAGAATGACTCTCGAGTCTATTGTGACCTGCAAAAAGTAAGTGACAAAGAAAGAGACACACAAGGCTGGCGGTGGCAGGTTATGTATAAAACCATGGTGGGAGAGCTAGCAGCTGAAAATCTGTCTAACAAATGTATTCTGGGTGTTTGGAGCAGCAGTGTTACGTTGCTTTAAGGAACATTCTCTGGTAGTGCATCATTGTCCTGAATCCAAATTTAAATGTTAAGTCAGAAGAACTGAGGTGTGATGACTTTAACAAACCTGCAAACTTTAGCCAAACAGAGCTAACAGAGACAAAATAGCTAAAAAATAAGCCTAATAACAGGCAGCATGGACGGGAGCAAAAATTACCAATAAACATAATGTACACCAATCAGAATTATATTTTTAAGCCAACCATGATTCTTTGTAGGCACGAAGAATTGGGAGTTGTAGCAAAAAAGGTTTTTTTTGTAATTGAAAGTTTATTTATTACAAAATAAACCCCTCAGTTACTGAAGTGGCACAGTACGCTCATTGAATTCCCAGTCTTTGCCCAACCTTTCCTCTACATCACCTTTATTCCTGGGTGCAATGAATTAGCTTAATGTAGCTCCCCAGTCCTCTTCTCTTACTTAATTAACTGTTTAAAATACTCATAAAGTTGATGGCAAGCATGCTTGATAAATTTTAGCTTAAAGACTTCACAAATGTGTTAAAGAAGATACATGAATTAAGAATATTCAGCTTAAAACATTTTTTGTAAATTTGCACTCTTATCCATATTGCCCATTACCTACTCCCACTGTGCCCCAGCGTTAGAGATAGAAGCAAAAGTCTGAAAAATGGTACACGGTGAGGAGATATTACTCATTTTTTAATTGTCAGCATTTAGCCCTGTCTCACACGCCAGTAGATGCTCAAGTGATGTTGAAGAAGTATGTATCTGACAAGGTCTCTGAATCAAAATTTAAATACCATCTGGATTTGTTTTTGTTTTTCAGATTCTATGACTTAACTTCCTTTGTTATTTCAGCATCTCACAATTTTAAGTCAGAGTTTTCTAGATGCACATACATATTTAGAATAGGTGTGATTATCAGTGGGATACCACAGACAGGAAAGAAGTATATGCTTGGTTTTTCATAATACAAAAGCTACTCTAGGATAAAATCCATATAAGTCAATTCTGGATCTTGCATTTAAGACCTACATGACAGAAATAACCACATATGGAAAGTATACAGAGGAATGAAAATGTTCTGTTGAATTTGTGGGAGGCAGATGTGGTGCTGTGGTCAGAATATCTGAATCTGGCCCTCAGGCTGGCTGGTGCCTGGCTCTGAGAGCTGCAAGCCACTTACCACCACTAGCCCTCAGTTTCCTCTTCTGGAAAACGGGCTTGTCATTTATTTCTTAGAATTAAATGGAATAGCAAATGGCAAATGGTTTTGTAAATTGCAATTTGTCAAATAAATTTTGGTTGCCCTATTATTTCACTGGGATCTGTGTGGTTATTATACAAGAAAATTTAGCCCCTTACTCAAAACACTACACAAAACTGTTACATCTGTGACTTTGCTGAAGAGTGTCATTTCACATGTAACGTAATCACACTAGTGCCTTTGTTATAATAAGAGACGTAATCAACTATTCCATTCTTTGTTTTTAAATCAACATCTTTAGAAAATAAAGAGTCAAATAAACCAATGTTACTTGTTACTCTCTGGATTTTTGTAAGCCCAACACTTTTTCTATGGGGAGTGCTCCCCATTCCAAAGGAACTGACTATTTTCTAGTTTTATGGAAAGTAAGACAAGAGCCATTTAGGAGTACTGTGACAATTAAGCCAAGCTGCTAGGTAAATACCCCAGCCCAGAAATGACTGACCACAAATACATGACTAGGAAGCCATCTAATCAAGGCAGCAAGAAGCTCATTCTTCACCTCCATTTAAAATAACCAAGAATCAGCAGAGACATGCCCTAAGGCAGACTAAATATCTCTATTTGCTCAGACAGAACAGTGATGCAATGGGAAAAGCAGGAAGTGGGGGTAAAAATGGAAACTCCAACAGGCTAGACAGATTCCAAACCCTCAGGCATGCACAAAGCCAGCCAGGCCAGTCACTGGCTCACAGAGCTAACCTGGCAAAGCGCTGTGCTGCTGGCATGACCTTGATTCCAGCTTGTTCGAGCCTTTTGCGCTTTTGGATTTCAGCAGAATCCCTGTCTCCAGGCTTGGGAGCTGGTGCCACCACGGCCCCGTCTGGAGGAAGCTGCTCCTTACCACCACCACTGGGCACCTCTAAGCCACCATCAGAAGGCTTCCCACCAAGGTCCATTTGGTCAATCGGCTCCTCTTCCCAAGGAGACCCCAATTCACTTCCCTCTTCCTCTATCGTTTCAGGATAGCTAGTGAGTTGGACAATACGGTTTACCAAACTAACAGGTCTGGGGACCAGACCACATGTCATCTCCCAGCCATTCATATATTACTTTTCACTTAAAAAAGGAAAAAGTTATAGCATGCAGTGTGATCCTGGTGAAGTGAAGAAATTAAATGCAGCCATTTGTTAATTAATATAGTGCATCACAATCTCAACATTAAGAGCTCTTCCAAACTTGATTTTGAAAGGCAAAAACTTTCTGCTAGAAAGGTGAAAGTCATTAGTTTCAATAGTTAAATTAAATAATTAGTTTCAATAATTAAAACTTCCAATAAAATGTTTATTCAATGGAAAATTATAGATAATAAAAATGGACTATTAGAAATAAATGCAACAGATTAACTAGAATTAGACTAGTCTGTAAATTTCTTTTATTGGATTAGGGTTCTTGAAGGCTGGGGCTGTGTCTTATTTCCTTTGTGTCCCCAATACCTAAAAAATAGCACTGAGTGCATAGTAGATGCTCAATAAGTACTTGCTGAATAAATGAATGAATAAATCAAAAACATAATTAGAAAGAAGGAAAACACTAGTTGTTTCTGGTTGCTTCTCTAGAGAGGTGAGAAATCAAATTTATCTTCCATTTACTATGACTGTTGCTACTCATGATTTGGAAGCATGTTCAATGTGTCTCTCACATACATACGTTTGCATCTAGATAAGAGCCTTTTTGTGTAAAGGTAAGAGTCTTTCTGTACAATTTAACAGGATTGGGAGTCTGCAGTTTCCCAGCAGGCATGGATGACAGACTTTCAGCTGTGTTCTCCATGTCCTGTCAATATAATTGAGTCTCAAAAGTCTGCTCATTAGGTAAGGATCTGTTGTATATTGCTATGTGCCAGGCATTGTTCTAGATGCCCTCACGAAGCTTATATTCTAGCATGACAAGCCATCTCCAACCTGCCTGACTCCACTTGTAATATTACATCAGAGTTCTAAAATGGTTATTTAACCTCACATGCAGGAGCTGTGCTTCCTATACCACATCCGCTCAAGCCAGAAAGGAAGCAGCAGAGCTCAGGCTCACCTGAAGGGCCTCTCCCCACCCAGGGGGGACGTGGCGGTGCTCCAGCTCTTCCGGTATTCCTCTCGCTCTGCTTTCTTCTTTCTCAGAGAAGCCGGGACATAGGCCGTCTGATTGCTTTTGTTGGGGAGGTATTGGTTAAAAGGCACTGCTGATTTCGGCTCACCATGGGAAGTCCGCCGGGCAGACATGTCATCCTTCTTCACGTCTGGCAGCTTCCGGTGTGGCAAGTCGGATTCAGAGTCACTTCCTCTCCCTAGGGAAGAGAGGAAGGGCACTGAAAAAGCGTGTGGGCCATCAGAGAAGTCCCCAATGGCAAGTGGGCATTAACAGGGACGTGGTTAAATCTGTGGGTTCCGAGGATTCTTTCCTTAAATTATTCACTTAACAAATCTAAAAAATTGGTCTAAATTAGTACACTCTGGGAAAAGCTCTCAATTCTAATCAGGAAAAAAAAATGCAAAATTAAAAAAATAAAATAGAGGTAAATTAACTGTATCTGGGAATTGCAATTAATACACTTGCCATAGAACTATACGTCTGCTAAGCTTCTCCAACTCTCAAAATAAAATACATATATAAACCAATGGAGTTTTTACAGAGCATGTGCCATGTGTCTTGCTTTGTGATAGATATTCTGACAAATAAGAATTATAAAAGATTTTGTTTTGATGTACCTTTAACCAACCCATGAAACATCTGGGGAATGTAAGTTATAATGAAGGAGAACAGACATATAAGAACAATAGGAATTCAGAAAAGTGATCAATAAGGGTTATACCAAGGGTTTGCTTTCCAGGAAGTAGTCTGAGTTACAATAAAGCATACTCCTCTACATGAGCATCTGTCCTTCTTCCCACAGCTGGAGGCAATCTTTCTTTCCTTCAAACCTTCTGATCTATTCTTTTTTTGTAGCACATTAGACTTTATGCCTTGTATTTTGAGAACAAGCGTTTTCTATTATTCACAGTACCAATCTTGGTGCTTTTGCACGTGGTGGGCAACCTCATGAATAAATGACTTGGTTTGGTTTAAAGAGGTCCTTAGGCAATGCAAAGAAATTCAATGCTATCAACATCAGCCTTTTGTGAGCAATTGCCCCAATAATCATATTGAATCCTTGTTTGCTGTGTCGCATCTCCCTAGAGCTCTAAGATCTATTAGAATGGAGCTATCACCCAAAACAAACACTGCTGCTATTGGTAGCTGCCATTTTAATGCTGGTTGAAAACTTTTAATCAATGCAAGAATTACAAGATTATTCAATTTATAGCAAATAGAAACACTTATTTATACTTGTGGAAAGAGTCTAAAACTAGGAGTCAAGAGAGACAGCAGCCTAACAAGGTGGGTAGTGAACAGGGTGATAAGTTTGACACACTTCATTTTGAGTTCTGGCACTCACAATGTGACTTCGCATATGTCACTTTACCACTTAAAGTCTCAGTTTCCCAATTGTAAAATGAGGATAAAGATACCACCTACTTCCTAGGGCTACTGGAAGGATTGAATATAATACATGTAAAACAATTAGTACAGTACTTGGCATAGAAAAAGTGCCCAATCAATGCTAGCTACTCTTCATGTCACAATTGTTCTGGAACTGTCAATAATGAGCTGTGGACTCCTAGGCCTGCCTCTAACAAATTGGACTGTGCTTTTCTGTAAAATAGGAATAAAATGATTTGTCCTCCTTTGAAGGAGAGCTAGAGATTAAATGATATAATGACTTTTTTTTAAATTAAATTCAGTTTTATTGAAATACATTCACACACCATACAATCATCCATGGTATACAATCCACTGTCTACAATATGATAACATAGTTATGCGTTCATCACCACAATCTATCTCTGAACATTTTCCTTACATCAGAAAGAACCAGAACAAGAATAAAAAATAAAAGTGAAAAAAGAACACCCAAATCATCCCCCCATTCCACCCCATTTGTCCTTTAGTTTTTATCCCCATTTTTCTACTCATCCATACACTAGATAAAGGGGGTGTGATCCACAAGGTCTTCACAATCACACTGTTACCCCTTGTAATCTACATTATTATATAATTGTCTTCAGGAGTCCAGACTGCTGGGTTGGAGTTTGGTAGTTTCAGGTATTTACTTCTAGCTATTCCAATACATTAAAACCTAAGAGGTGTTATCTACATAGTGCATAAGAATGTCCACCAGAGTTATAATGACTTTTAAAAGACTGTAAAAGTTAAAAAAAATTGACCATAAACAAGTTGTTCATTGTTGCAGATTAAATATTCAGTTTATGAAATATTCATGCCATTCACTTACAGCCTTCTTTCTGAAGTTTTGACCATTTCATTACTTGTTCATATTTGATCTGTAATGTAACCCAAGTTTTTTAGCACATATATCTATCTCAGTGTTAAGGTAAAATGTTTAGAACCCCTGTGAATTGCTTTTATAAGCAAATATTAAAACTACCTTACCTTTCCATTTGGCAAAGTTCTTAGCCTAGGTTTCCCCATTTGATATTATCCCCATTTTATGAAGGTGGAATCCAAGGCACAGAGAGTTCCAAGGAGCCCTTGCTCCATGGCTGGTGAGTGACAGCTCTGGGACTCCAATTTCTATTCTCCAGACTCCCAGCCCAAGGCTCTTTTCTCCGTGATGCACTTCTCTTGGAAAAAGGATGCTTAAAGCATCCTGACTCACAGAAAGCACTGCACTTTGTAGAATAAATGAATGAACTAAAAAAACAAAGATTCTTCAATCGACTGTGAAGGTTCAGTAATGGATTAGAGTTTTCTTAGGGCTCTCAATTCTAAAGTCCTAAAATCTATGAACCTTATTTCTGTACAATTTCTGAAATACATTATCTATAATTCACTGTGTGAAAGTTTCAAAACATATTGTTTAACACATAAACAGATCACCTTTTTTTTTTCATATTCCTCTTTGATAAAAATGTAACAGACACTTCAAGAAATTTTAATGAACAAATGCCCCAAGGCAGAGTGACTCAGTTGCAAGAACTGTAGCTTTATGATCTTATAGGCCAGGGTGTAATTTCAGCTGCTCCACCACCTACTAGCTGTGTGGTGCTGGGAAACTCAATTAAACCCCTCTGTTCATTAGGCTCCTTAGGAAAAATGGCAATGCTAACACTACTTTTGTAGGTTGTCATGAGGATTCAGTGAGATGGCATAGAGCACTTAGGAAGTGGCTGGCATGGTATACCCTCAGTAAATGTTAGATCCTCCCTCTAAGGTCAGGGACTTCAAAAGCTTTTGACTTGATTTCCTCCTGCAAATGTAGAAAGATGCTAGGGTGGCTTCTCTATTAATGCCCAAAGTTTGGAAAATGCTACACAGCACATGATGATGGTGTTATTTTAAAGCCTGACCCTTCTTTTCCATGGGGCTACATTTTTCTCCCTTCCAGCAACTAGGGATTTTCCTTTTTTAAATGTATTTTTGCCACACATATCCCCAACCCCTTTGTGTCTTTAATCTTCCCCTAACTTTAATTTCTCTCATTCATTTCTCTCCCTTAACTTGTCTTTTATACAAAAGAGAAAAATATTCATCTAATGCAATGCATCATTTTTATAAAATATATTCTTAATTTTAAAAGCATCTGAAAGGAAAATTTTTGTATTGCCTCTGAAAAGAAGCCCATTAAGTCATCTTTAAGAGGCCTCACAAAGGATGCTTGTGAATGTGGGAGAAGAACTGGGCACCTGTCTAGCAAGACGGAATGGCTCAGTCAACCCAGGGAATCCACAGCATCGCAAATGTCCCTGCCAGGTAGCTTTCATGTCTGAGCCATGTAATCAGGGCACCTCTGATGTGTGTGGCCCTTGATTTTCTTTATTACATGGGCCAGTGGACCTCAATAATAATCAAATGAAAGCTCTCCATTTTAACCCAATATGGAGTCTGGAGCATGTCATGGTAAGACTTTCTCTAACTGATTGTGAGTCCCAGGAAATAAATTTCCAAGACATAACAAAATACTCTTCCAATTTGCAAATATTTATTAGGACTAGTGATCTCTTTGATTATCATCACTTTAAAAAAACCTACTGTAGACTCTTGTGAAAGTCAATATCTATCTGGCTAAAATTATGCTACTTTTTTTTCTTTTAGACAGATTAAAAAAGATATTGTTTTTCTTTAAAAACCTCATTAGTTCTTGATTAATGTACAACCACATGAGCCTTAACTTATCAGTTGATTGGTGAAATCTGTGTGTAAGATGCCCTTTCATGGATGCTGTTTTGTGGAACTCAATTTAATGTTATTCTCTAGATGGAGACAGCATTTATAAAAAGACACTATCATATCAATCTTAACTGCTGCAAACTAAGTTGTTCTTCAATATATATTATATATCTATACAATATTAGTAATCACCAATTCAGACCCCTTCAAGATGTGGCTCAGTATGAACTCTGACCCTTCAAAGCTGGTGACACAATAAATTAAGGATCCACATCACCAGTGATAAAAACGTGCGAACAAAATCTAATAATTTTTTTACAAAAGCAATCCAAAATAAGATGGACTAAATACTTCAGCCAAGATATGTTTCATATATGTAAATCTATTTTTTGGTTATGCTAAAACCTAACTAGATCATGGACTGGTATTGTAACTTCCAATACCGTGGTTGGTATTTAAGACGTCATATGAAATTTTAGAAATGTTTTACAAATGGTTCACAATGGGCCGTGGAATTCTTTAGAAGTCAAGTACTATGTGGTTTCCTATGTCGGAAAGTTTAAGTACTAAAGAAAAGCATCAGTTCAGTCATTCTAGAATAAAAATATCTTAGGCATAGAGAGAGAAGTATGGGTAAGTTAAGCTTAAGAGCACAAGTTTTGGTCTCATACTTTTTGATTCTAATGCTATTTTGCTATATAGTGACGGTGACTTTTTGCCACTTAAAAATGTTGGGACGATTACTTACCCCTCTAACGCTCATCTGCAAAATAAGGATAAGAAAGAGTGTTTCATAGCCCTGTGGTAGGACTAAATGAGGTACTGTATGTATGAGCAGCTCTAGGCTCTGGGTGAGGACTAAATGTGATACTCTGTGTAAAGTGATTAATTCAGTAACCAGACACATTAAATACTCAATCCACAGACAAAACTTTATAGCTGAAAGGGATCTTTTTGCTATAAAAGATAATTTGGGTCTCAGGAAGTAGATTTCGATCTCTAGAAATATTAGCATCCATCAGCAATACAAAAATAATAGAAACAAAAAAATTCCCCACCAGCCTTAGTATCTTTCTGCAAGTTTATACATGCAGAGTCAAGCCATCTTTCCTTCATAAAAGCCCAAAAGATTCAAGGTATGTATGGCAAATAGCTTCAGAAAAACATGCAGTAAATTTATATCAGGTTACATGATCATACATTTTTGTAAGGAAAAAAATGATCATTCCTTACAGGTGATATAAAATCAAGTGTTTGCATGGATTGTACAGTATGCAAATATATCTCAATAAAATTGCATTTAAAAAAATCAACTGGATTTAAATCAAGCTCAGCCTCAGAACAAACACAAACTGCCGGGGTGTGTTCTACACCTTAAAGGCCACCTGTGTGGCTCCAGTCAACCTGTCAGGTTATCATAAATATCAGAGACTGCTAAAAACTGAGCCAATTAAAGTTCCACCATCCTAGGCCTCGGATCTTTCCCAATCGTGTGGAGCAAGTTTCTAGTTCGCTGGACGTCCATCTATTTTCACTAATACAGTGTGGTACTCAAGCGTTTCCCCTCCTCATACCTGGAGGATATAAACCTTCAGCACAGTTTATGAGTTAATGGTCTGTACAGCATCTTGCTTCACTGAGCGCAAGGGAGGGATGAGGTAACACATTTTCCAATTAAATATATGCTCGCAGAGTCCATGCTTAACAAGACTGCTGGCAGAGACAACCAGCATGTTTAAGGACCATGAAAAGCAACATTAAGAAACTTCTCTTCTACCAGTTTCTAGAGTTACCAGGTCCCGGGAAGGTGGATACGGAGCCCGACTTCCTAGAGCCCAACCATCCCTCCGCCGGTGACAGGGCAGCCCGTGTCAACGTTTAATTCCAAGAAGTGCAGTTTACGAAGCCCCCAACCTACCATCGCTGCTTCCCCTGAGGACTACATCGGGGGAAGGCGTCTGCCGGGAACGGGAGCCAAAGGAATCCAGGCTGTCGAAGGAATCATCCCTGCCGTGCCGGGGAGGGGAGAGGGAGTCGCTGCGCTCGGAATCCCAGCAGTCGATGTAGCCGCTGTCGCGGATATTTCGCTTAGGACTCTCAATGTCATCAGCCTCCTGCCCAAAAGCAAAACAAAAAGGATTACAGACATTATTGCAACAAAGCGCCAGCCACGTCTAGCAAGGGTTGTGGTCTACAGAAAAATTCCCGCATAATGCATGAGTTTGGAAAGTTTATAGCAATCAGTTATAAGATCAATAATTATATCCAAGTCATCCTTCCATTCTCCCACTCTTCCCTGTAGCAACATTCCCAATATCACATACAACATTAAAAAAAAAAATCCTCAAGTCATTACTGCTGCACAGTGTGTGTGTGTGTGTGTGTGTGTGTGTGTTTTAAAAAAGCAATCAAAAGAATTAAGAATAAGGGATCATAAAGTTTGGATTCACAAAAAGACAATGACAGATAAAAACAAAAATGAAATCCTTAACCTTGACCCTTCTTTCAGAATCCATAACTGCATGTCTATTCTGCGAATGAGCCCCTAGTTTAGCTGTGCAACTGCTCCTGTCTGTGCTCTCTGGCAAATGCACACAGCATTTGTTTTTGCAGCAGAATCAGTTCCCGTAAAATCCTGGAGCAGCATGCTTCCATCTCCTTCTACCTTGAAGGGAAATTCCTGCTCTGAAAGGGAGCTAGCTGTCTTTCTGAGGCAAAAAGTTAAAAAAAAAAAAAAAAAAAAAAAAAAAAAGGCAATGAAAAATATGCAAAATGCTTTTCCTGCTGTCTCAGAAGAATCCAGGCATGCTCTCTGCTCTCGGCCAGCTCTTGGCGCTAAGGGAGCTGGAAGCACTTGTGGCTGACCCACATGTTCAGAGCAGTGAGAACAATGGCTGTCTTTGACAGCCTGTGATTATACATTCTTTCCAGCACAAGCAGCACATACTAAAACACTGAAACTCCAGCAGAAGAAAGGTCAGTCAAAGCCATCCTCACCCTCATATTATAATAAAAGCCTTGTTCCCACCAGAGTCTTAGCATTAATTATAATAACTCCAGGTTGAGGAAAACAAAAATAACTCTGGTCACTCAAAGATAAACCTCAATTTAATCTCTCCCAGACTGTGGCTTAAAAGCAGGGTTGTGGATGACATGGGCAGAGGGGCATGTTCTCGTCTGAATAAACTGGAACATCAAACCGTGTATTTCCTGGCATGTTCAGGAAGGTCTGTTCCCTCCATATTCCCAATAGAAAGGAAAAAGAAATAGATATTGTCCAGGTTAGAAATTTTGAAAATGGATTTAAACTGCTTAATGTGCCCAACTGGAGTCAATGCCTTTGTACAAAGTACCTATGCTGGTTGCTTTTATCAGTTATATTCCGATCCTCTGATTTACTCCCCAGCAGGAGGCATTTTGGGGGAATGAGTGAGTGGCTGTAATTCGGAAGGCACTCACAAGTTTGCATGAAGAGAAAGGAGTGGATGAGAAGAGAAGGGGTAGGCTGAAATCAAGCACCCTGAGGCAGGCACCACACAGAGGATATGATCAGCACCCTTGAAGAATAAATTGTCATATTGCCTGGGTGAGTGCAGCTAACCTGATGCTCCAGAAGAAGGCTGAAATTCCAGTTATGGAAATTAAGGTAGTTTACTTGTAGGTCAAAAGTTAAACAGGACTTGAACATAAAAAGGGAGAACCCATGACTCAACAAAAAGTATACATGTAAGTTGAATATGATTTCTTATTTAGTTTCTTTGGAAATTCAACAAAGTATCTTGGATTATTTATCTAATGAGAATAGGCAAAATGGCTTAAAAATGCAAGTCACTTTAACTGAGCACTTACTATGTGTCTGGGGCTGTTTTTGATGCTGTTTGTACATTATATTACTTAATCCTCACAACTATCTAGTGATGTGGTTATCATTATTCCTATTTTATAGATAAGAAAAATGAGGCTCAGAGAGGTTAAGTGACTTGACTGAGATGACACAGTAAATGGCACAGCTGGGATTCCAACGCAGGACTCTGTCTCCAAATCCCAAATGGTAAAACATGAAAATGTCCAATCATGGTTGGTACAGTTACAGCTGCCACCATCAGCATCACCTCCTCCACTGCTGGACAATTACTGCCTTCTTACTCTGTGGATGATGCTATCCTGGGTACTGTCCCTTAGTGAAATGCTGATTGTGCCTAAGTCACCAAACTAACTGTAAATAATGCAACAGGGTTCATGATACTGTTTAAGAGCCTGGTCTCCAAAGCCAACTGACTGGGGTTAAATCCTGACCACCCCACTTACCACATGTACAGAAATAACCTTAGATGAGTTATTTCACCCTTCCAAACCTCAGTTTTCTCATCTGTAAACAGCGCTAATAATAGTAACTACCTCACAGGGTTGCTGGGAGGATTAAATGTATTAATAGATGGAAAGCATTCAGAAATATGCCTGATGTGAAATAAGTGCTCTGAAAGCATTAGCTATGGTTATAATTACTATTATGTATTCACTCAGGTATGCAAATGTCAATATATAAATCTTACAAAATTTATCAATGCAACTAGAGACATGGAGTTATATACACACTGATGCTCTTCTATCTCCTCCTCCATTTATATCACATATCTAGATGCCTTGAGCCTAATCTGGGAGGGCAGACCCCCAGGGAGCTGGGCCACTGGTCACATCTAGAATGATCACAGTTACAAGCTGCTTGGCACAACATTACAAAACTGGATTTTTAAGGAAATAACATCAGAAAGGCCAAGAGTTTTCCCCACTCCCACCCTACAAACCATAGGAGAATAGAAAGAAGAAAGAGAAAGTCAACGCTTTTCTTGGAGCTTCAGCTGCTTTCTCACAGTTAGTTATAAGGAAGAAAAACAGAAAGTTTGTTATGTTCATGACTGCATAGAAAGCCAAGAACAAATCTGTGGGTCAAGGGCAAGAGCTGGAACCTGAATGGCAGGGCCAGTTTGAAAAGTGAAAGCCAGGCCACCCGCAGCCAAGCTGACTGATCCCCCAGGAACCTTAGGGTGAGAAGAGAGGCTGGTTCTTCAGTCAAAAATAAAAGTGTGGACATCAGCTGCGTGGACAATCTTACTGGCTTCTATAAAATCAACTTACTGTGTTTTTCGGTCATATACCAACACGAAGGCTAGCACAGAATCATTTCCTTTCTTGGGGTCTAATTATCTTGTCTGTGCCTTTTTTTGTTTTCTTCCTAGGAACCCAGTGGCTTTCTGTCTTCAACAGAGAACTCCAGAGAAGGGAAAGAAGGTTTCACCCAGTTCACTGTGCTGTTAGTTGTACTAGTAAATGTGTGTTAATGAAGGGGTGAGAACTACCAGCTTCCAGGAAAGTGCTGGCTTATTTCACTTGCCTGTCCCCTTCCTGTCCCGCTTTGTCAGAGACAATGAGAACTAGCTAGGGTTAGTGGATGACTCGTAGTATCTGAGAAACTCCAGATGCCTCGGTTTTACCACGCCACGTTTTGTTTCCTTTGTGATCTACAGGGTGTCTTAGGGTTGAACACCCATTCTCCACACACTGCACTCTTTTTATGGAAGCTATTCCTTCCATAAATATTTACTGAGCACCTTCTATGTGGCAGGCACTGCTCCAGTGCTGGGGACACATTATACATAACTGAAAAATACCCTGTCCTCACGGACCTCCTGTTCCAGTAGAGGAGATGAAAAACAAACAGGAAAACATATAAATGCATTACAAAGCTGGATAAGTATAAGTATGATGAAAAGATAAGGGAGATGAAGTGAACAGGAGTTGATGAAGGTTGCTACTTTAGGCAGAGATCTTGGGTTTGTTTGCCCATCAGGCTCCAGCTCTTTATCCCTTCTGGTAACACCCCTCACCTCCTGAAACAGGAGTGGGTTGGGCCAATCATGGTACCCCTTGTCCCTGGTCATAGTGATTGGTTAAGGATGAGAAATGTAACCCACACAGGGCTACAGTAAAACTCCAGGATTTGTTTTACAGCTGGGGCCAGGGCCTTTCTGGGCAAGGAACTAGAAGCAGATAAAGCTGGGGATGCTGTTGACGACTTTCCCTGCTATGACTGAATGTTTGTCTGCAGGAAGAGAGAATGAATTCAAGGAAAAATAAGGATAAATGAGAGAAAGAAAGAGGGGGAGAGACTTAAACTGTTGAATTTCCAGTTCTAGACCTTACAGTCCCCAAGGTCACTCTAGTACTCCCTTGAATCTTATTATCCTCTTAATAAATCTCTTTTGTGCTACCTGTATCCTCTTTTTTGGAAGACCTTCCCTGACACATCCAGGCCCAGTGAAATGCCATTGCTACTATGCTTTCTGACTGGGGGTGGGGTTTAAATTTTGCAACAGCAACAATTTACAAGTAGCTACTAGGTACCAAACATGATGCTAAGTGTCATCTGGATTAATAGCACTAAAGTTGCACTATAGTTAATAGTTTCTATGCACATTTCTCCTACTAGAAAAATGAATACAAAAATGTCTGCTATCATCCATCATGGAAGAAATCATTTTAATTTCAAATTTATTTCGGCCTGTATATGTACAGAAGAGATTCTAATTAGCCCTCATTTTCTATTCTTCACTTTTCCTTCAAAAAACCACCCACAAGGTTTCGCTGGGATAAAAATCTACTTTTCCCAAGTCCATCCTTGCAAGCAGGTGTGAATATATGAACAAGTTCAGGTTGATGAGATGTAAGAGGAGGTGTAGAGTAGGACTTCCCAGAAGTATGTTTAAAGGGAGGGCACAGGTCCTTCTTCACCCCATTCTTTCTTTCTCATGGCTCAAATATGGATGTGATACCTAAAGCCTGAGCAGCCATCTTGGACCATAAGATTAGAGCAATGGGTTAAGGATGCTGGAGTGAAAAACAGAAGGATCTTGGGCCTCTGAGGATTATGGAACTCCCAAACCAGCCTGGACTTTTTACCTCCAGATCTCATTTATGTGCATGAGAAATAAAATTCTATCTCATTTAAGCCACTGTTATTTTGAGTTTTCTGTATTTCCCAGCTGAACCCAATCCTAACTGATAAAATGGAGTATCATATACTACAGATAAAACTACTATCTACAGGTGCTTGGACAGACCAGTGAAGTTCGGGTTGTTTACTTTCTACTTTACATAGAGATATGGAAAAACCATCGCTGGCCATTTTAGTTTAAAATCATGCTTTGTCCAGTAATGCTAGCTACTCCATTGTGTATGATGTTGCCTACTTCATCAAAAAGGGTAATGGCAGTTGACAAAAACAAGTCATGGCAGTTGAGGGTAACTCACTGTCTCAGTAGAAAATGAGGCTAAGCAAGTTGAAGGAACCAATAACCTGCTCAGAGTATAGGGGAGCTGGATGAGTAAGTAAGAAATGTCCACAATGAGAGCAGTCAGATTCCAACAGGATCCAATGGGATAACTGTGAGGCGGAACTTTTAAATAGTCCCAAAAGATGGCCCACCAACATCTGCCATTATTCAAGTCCAGATTAAATATAAAAACAATAAACATTTAGACTTCAAAAATTCAGATTGGAAATTTCCTTTGTACATTCTCTAAGAAGAGAGTCAGATGAAAAATTAAATGGCAAATAAGAGTTCAGACTAAGAAACAATGTGTTGTCTTTGAGTGTGTGTATTTATTTTTTAAGGAATTTAGCTTAAAGGACTTTGTTTATATATGTTACAACCAATTTGAAAGCCTTGTCCGTTTATAAATATTTGAGCCCAATAGGCTCTAGGCAATTGTGGAGAACTGGTAGGATTATTAGCTTTAACTCAAGGAAAGAAGAACAAATTATTAGAAAGTTGGAGCAAATTCTTACTTTCAGTATTAAAAGAAGAAAAATGTAAAACATTGACTGTCTCTCAATGAGGTCTCATTAGTTCACTTATTTTGCATAATAGAGAAATGAGAAAGAGAAAGACCTTAAATATTTGAGCTACAATTTGGACCCTATCCAAAACACATGGATGCTACTGCTTACAAATGAGCCTTATCTATTCATTAAACTTAGTCGGTGGGGCTTCTCCCAGGTAATACTATACACCAGTACTCACAGGAGTTTTGGTATATTTTTGAATCATAAAAAGAAATAAACAGAGACACAAAGAATTCCACTGTTTCTTTTACAAATTCCAACCTTAGGTAAGTCTCTCCCAAATAAATATAAACAAACAAAGTCTTTAATATTGCAAAACAAAATGTTTTCCGAATTTCCAGGTCATCCAAATACAATAGCCCTAAAGTACACAGTCTCAGAAGAGAATGCTTCTAATGTATCAGAGCTTGTCCAGGATGGATGCTTAGGAAAGAGCTTGGCTGGCATAACCTCACCCACAGCAAGGCTCTAACGGGTGAGCAAAATGACCTTTAGGATGAAAGTGCAGAGCAAGTCTTCACTTTTGTAGAATACTGCATTGTTTCATTCAAGCATTATTCCCCCAAGAAAACAAGCACTGTGTTCTTTGGCATTCAAAGCCATATACTTATAGAATGAGGCTAAAGAATGGGGAGCAGTTGCTTAATATGTGCAGAATGGTTAATGAGGTTGAACTTAAACATTTGGAAATGGATAGAGGGGATGGTAGCACATTATTGTAAGAATAATTAACAGTGCTGAATGGTGTGTGAATGTGGTAGAAAGGGGGAGTTTAGAGTCACGTATGTCACTAGAAGGAAAGTTGAAGGTTAAAACATGGGAATGTATAACATGATGAATCTTGTGGTAGATAATGTCTGTAATTAACTGTAAAAATATAAAAAAGTTCTTTCGTGAACTAGAGCAGATGTACAACACTATTATAAGAAGTTAATAATAGAGGGGCATATGGGAAAAATAAACCTGTTGCAAACTATGGACTATAGGTAACAGTAATATTTTAATATTCTTTCAACAATAGTAACAAATGCGCCACACCAATACTATGGGTCAATATGGGGAGGGCGGGGGATAGGGGGTATGGAAGAGTCGGGTTTTCTTTCTTATTTTAATTTTTTTTCTGGAGTAATGAAAATGTTCTAAAATTGGTCACGGGGATTTATGCACAACTATGTGATGATACTGTGAGCCAGTGATTGTATACTTGGGATGGTTTGTATGGTGTGTGAATATATCTCAATAAAATTGCATTAAAAAAGCCATACGCTGACAAATTGAATTTGCCCTTTTAGAATTAAAATTGGGTAGAGCTCAGATCTCCCATTCTTCAAAGGGTATAAAAGTTCAGGTAGTAGTGGGATGCATGAGATAAAGAAGTCATTGGTAAGGCAAGTGGTAGTGTCCCTGAGTGCACGGTATCTATGGCTTATGCAATCCCACCAAGGGGAACCAGAGTGATCTTAAAAGTGAACAAATGTGTTGCTTTCCTCCCTTCTCTAAACCTCATGGGATAAAGAAGAAATCCAGGTTACCTTTCTCATCTGAGCCAATAATCCCTCGAACTCCTTCAAGTTCAGCGTAGTTCCACTATAGGACGCACAGCTATTTGCTGCTTTTCCCAGCCAGTAAATGGTAACTAATACCTGTGGAACAAAACAATGCACAAGAGCAGGAGATTTTGCCCTCAAGAATTACTCTTAAACTAAGGAATCAATAATGCTCCACTAACAGGAAAGCAGGAAGGAGAGAATGTCCAATACTGATTTACAAAAACCACCATCCATGAGGTATCCATTAAGTATAAAATCATTTTAATAAGAACCCAATGCTGTATCAGTCAACACAAGCATGATTCAGTAGTTAAAATGACTCCAGTTTTAGGAAAAGTTAGATTGTGAGGAAGTGATCTATAAGACAGTAAGAAGGAAAAACAAATCCTCTAATACTAGTTTCATGTAACAGTTTCACAGTTAAGCAGCACAAATTTCAGAAACTCTTTGGAGGCTTTACTCAGAGAAGCAACGAAAACAGACAGTCAATTCCTTTTGAGAGAGGTGCTTTTGAAAGTCTATAATTTCTACTTGCGGGCACATAGAATTATGCTAAGATCAATGGCAAAAATCCCAAAGGAGTGATAAAGGTTAGTTAGGGATTCCAAGCATAGAATCAACATGATGACATCTAACTAAATCAGTAGAAAGCAATGCACTGAAGAATACCATTCAGAGGAACCTAGCTTTGGGTGATGGACTCTCATTAATCTGAGATGGGAAATTTTTAGCCTTGGCAGGGTTGCACCCACTGAAACAACCTTGGATGTTTAAAAATATCTGTGAGTACTTATGGTCTGAAGCTATAGTCCTCAGTTAATTTTGTTCTGCAAAATTTTGTTCTGCAAAAGCAAACTGTCCACAAAAGCAAATGCTCTTTATTTTGACTTTTCCTTATAACCCAGCAGGGGTCAGCCAACTGACTAAATTATAGGGGTCTGAAGCCTATGTAAAAGTCAAGGCTATTATTTCACTTTCACATTCTTACTGTTTCAGCCAGGCTGGGGAGCACTTACTGTGCCTCCCTCCACTTACTAAGCCAGAAAATGCTGTGGACAACACAATATGTACACATGGTTCCAGATGGCAGTAGGCCCAATATATGTGTATCAAGGCCATGAAGAGATTTGGTTTTTTACCTCTGTGGGAAAACTTCATGAATCCTTCAAAACTATAAGACTTTTTTTTTTAACTGATTGCTTACAAATAAATTTCCAGAGAACAGACTATTCCAAATACCAGAACTTAACTATGACCATAAAATAACAAATGTGTGTTAAGAGACTAAGGCTAACTTGAAAGGTATAATGGGAGAATGAAAGATGGAATTGTGTCATTTTCTTAGATTATGGGTTTTCTGATTTGTTTAAAATTGTATGAAAAATATGGTGTATATCTCTAGTTTTATAGAGGAGGTAAAAGAAAATAAGAAAGAGAATGTGAATCAAATATAATAGCACCCTGGAAATTAAAACAAAATAAAACAAAGAAAAAATAAAAAGAAATCACAGCCAAATTTTCTATTTTATATATGGTCATTTTATACAATGTCATTTCTTATATTCTTCAATTTAAATTTAAAATAAAAGAGCACTAAAATACTTACATTTTGAAAATAGGATCTAACTACAAAATGTTAATTTTGGATAATATTATAAAAACTCAAAGATTAAAAGGAAAACAAAATACAAAAATGACAGGGCCATAACAATTAACACTGTTCATATAATGCCAGTCTTTCACCTAAAACAATTTGCCCAACTGCCTAATTTAATAATCCCATCTGTGCCTACCCACGGAAAGGGACTAATGTTTGTGTTGAGACAGATCATTTTGTGTTTAAGAAACCAAATCTCAAACACAGCACAAGCTTTCATTTGTTTATTTCTGAATTAAGTACTTACCTAATTAAAAAGACCCCCCCATCTACTATTTTTAGTTCCAACACACCATTAGTTATTCCATCAGAGACACAAATACTTGTTTTCTAAGGACTCTCCAGCAAGGCATATGAAACCACACAAGGCATTGAACTTAGGATCTAAAATTTAAACTTGAGCCATCAAAGTCAGAAAGATAAAAGTTTGGAAAGTAAATGTAAAACACTTACATTTTTCAGCTTCCTACTATAATCAAGGCTCCTAGTTACAGGAAAAGGAAAAGAAAACATATCAGAATAGCAGGTTCTTCACTATAGATCTTACCTTAAACCTCTCTAAGATGTACTTGAAGCTAACAAATACAATGAAATCAGGAGAACATATTATTTTTTAAGGTCTGTGGTTGATGATTTCAGGTACTGAATAAAATTATTTAGGAAACAAAATGTACAAGGACAATGTGGGATTGAAGTCCCACACTGCACCATGGAAAGACGAATGCTTTGTAATGTCTGGAAAATGAAGAATTCTGTTTAAAACTGAGACTGTTTATATTTGTACTCTCAAAACTTAACTGTTAAAATGAGATTCTGCCTTGATTATAGACCACTGTCAAACTGAAATCTGACTGCATCTTCTTAATGCAACTACTTTAAACAAAGATTTGAAATCTTACTTAATTAAATGGACCTGAAAATACATGTGCAAGAAGCACTACTATCCAAATATTTGTTCTTTCCTGCTATGGACCTAAGCTAGTACTGGGAATTTCAAGCAGGCAAATATGCATGCATGTCTGTTTGAATATACACATGTGCATTCTCAAATATACAGAAATGTGTATTCCCAAACTATACACCAAAAAAAGCTGTTTTGTGGTACCTTCTAAATAGTCATACACTGAAATATAAGAAATTCTCCAAAAATTTTCCAAGGTTTCCTAGACATGTCAACAGACAACTATGAGGTAAAACAACCGTTGTGTTTCTTTTTCTATAGTAACTTCATTAGGAGAGTTGGGGAAATATAAATCTATTATGTGAACCAGTCAAAAATTCCTTCAAGTATTTAGACCATGATTACTTTGTTGCAACATATCCTGACCCAAAGTACCTGTTTATAAACAGAAGAACAATTTTAAGTCAATTGAGTTTTGAGGGAATAGATAACAACAGTACAATAAGGAAATGGACCAATAAGCAGAGACTTGAACTGCAAGAAGCATTGGCCCAATTTGGATTTGAGTTAGAGAATCTCTTGATGTTTCTCCTTTTTAATGGGAAAAAAGTATGCCATTATCTAATTAGCTATCTGCTAGAATATTTTAATTCAATAAAAAAAGATAAAAACAAAATATCAGATTTTGAAATTTTTATGAAAAACAAGAATAGAGGACATAACATTCTTCTGTATTGATAATAATGTTCCATTGACTAAAATTGTGGCCCAGTTCTACAAATAATACTTGGCACATAGTAGGAGCTCACAAAATCTTTGTCAAGTGATTTCCATGTAACAACCACATTACATGAAGACATTTCCAAATTTTTACAGAGATGTATTCAGGAGCAATCCAAAGCCTTTCCACTTTTTCATCCAATTCCTTTGATTTTCCTGGAATGATATTTTCTGTGTGCCCTTCTGGATTACACTTTCATATCCCATTGAGGTTGTCTGGAATCCATTACAGGTAGAGTTCATTAAATTACACATGCAGTAATTATTTGCACGTTTTCGCCTCTTTGGGGTGGGGGGTTCTCAAGTTACTTCTCAAAAATTAAAAAAAAAAAATACACACACACAAAAAAAACCGTAGGAAAAATTACCTACAATGAAAGTGCTGAACTAAAGAGTATTTTCAAAAGACAATTTCAGAAAAGCACCAACATTTCTCCTGTGAGATCTACCCCTGCACTTTATTGCTTGCACTATGGATTGGTGTCAGTGGAATATTCTCCATCTTTGCTGACATTCTGCTCAACTCTCAGAGGGGAACATGGAAAAATATAGCAGTTTTACTTTAATCTACCAGTGCTTTAAAATCTCCGTGTCACCAATGTCCCCTGTACAGTGCTAGACTATGCTAGCATCACTTACAAAAAAGTTGTGAAGCAGATAGCTTATTCCATGCCCAACTCCTCACTAAAACTAGAAACAACTTTTTAAACACTGAATGAAGATATGGCATAATTTTTATATTAAAGTATAACAGCCTATAATGCTGTGGACCACCCCCCCTTCTCGCATTCCTCCTTGCTCATTATCTTCAACCACTCTGGCTGCTTTTCTTTTTCTTTTAAACATCAAGCTGGTTCCACTCCTCCAGCTGTTCTTGCTCAGCCTGGAACACCCTACAGACCTTTGCATGGCTGGTTCCTGCTTTCTATTCACATCTCAGGCCTCAGATCAAGGGCCACCTTTCCAGAGAAGTCTTCTCTGACCACGCCTGGCCTGGT